>NC_137017.1:1752092-1892092 GCF_032717465.1 Coenobita brevimanus | reverse complement strand
CACCCCTGACATTTCCACTGGAGAATCTACCTTAGCCTGACCTCGCCAAATACGGTGGTGGAGGGACGGGGAGGGAGAGATCGGTAGGTGGAAGGAGGGATGGGAGAGAGGGGTAGGTGGAGGGAGGGATGGAGGGACGGATGGGAGAGATGGGTAGGTGGAGGGAGGGATGGAGGGACGGATGGGAGAGATGGGTAGGTGGAGGGAGGGATGGAGGGACGGATGGGAGAGATGGGTAGGTGGAGGGAGGGATGAGAGAGATGGGTAGGTGGAGGGAGGGATGAGAGAGATGGGTAGGTGGAGGGAGGGATGAGAGAGATGGGTAGGTGGAGGGAGGGATGGGAGAGCTGGGTAGGTGGAGGGAGGGATGGAGGAATGGGAGAGGTTGGCAGGTGGAGGGAGGGATGAGAGAGATGGGTAGGTGGAGGGAGGGATGGGAGAGATGGGTAGGTGGAGGGAGGGATGGGTAAGTGGAGAGGGGAAAAGAGGGAAGGGTGAGATGGATAGGTGGAGGGAAGAGAGGAATGGGGATGTGGAGGGAGGAAAGCGGGGGAAGGAAGAGAGGGATGGGTAGGTGGAGGGAGGAGAAAAGGGTGGATGGGTAGGTGGAAAAGGAAAGGAAGGAAGGGAGATGGGTAGGTGGAAGAAGGAAAGGAAGGAAGGGAGATGAGTAGATGAAGAGAGGGATGAGGAAAGAAGAGAAAGGTAGGGGAGAAAGGGAAGGAGGAAAAGGTGAATGAACAGGTGAAGGGAAGGAATGGATAGGTAAAGAGAGAGGGAAGGGAGAGATGAGGATTAGGAGGGAAGGGAGAGTTGGGAAGGTGGAGAGAGAAGGGGAAGGAAGGGAAAAATGTGTAGGTGGAGAATATTTGAGGAGGGAAGAGAAGGAAAGGAAGAAGGACAGAGTACAAAGAAAAGCAAACAGCAACACACTTATTGGTTCTTTCGAGGCCATTTGTTGTAAAGAAGAAAATTTAGGCTAGAAAAACTTTGGATTTTTGCCTGTCAACTACACGAGAATTATAAAAGCAGGCAATCAGTATTTATTAGGGCTCAGGCATCCCTTGGCTAAAACTATGACCAAAAAATCCGAGGCAAAGATAGAAATAGCAAAGGAAAATGGGGAGAGGGAAGGACGGAGGGAGAGTACATAGGAATTACAGATAACACAAGGCTTCATGTCTTTAACGGGGATATCTTGTGGAGTAAGACAAACTGGGCTAAGGATCTAAGTTTTGTTTGTGAAAAAAAAAAAGTGGAAGGAAAGGTGGGAGAAAGGAAGAGAGCAGGTGGAGAGGAGACTGTGTGTGTGTGTGAGGGAAAGAGAGGTGTCGCAGATTTGAGAGAGGATAAGGTTAACTGGGTAAGAGGGTTTTGTGTGTGTGTGTGTGTGTGTGTGTGTGTGTGTGTGTGTGTGTGTGTGTGTGTGTCGCACCTTTGAGAGAGGATAAAGTTAACTGGGTAAGAGAGAGAGAGAGATGAAAAGGATAGGGGAGCAAGTATACCAGAGGGAAGGGAAGGTGGGGTACCAAACAGGATGGAAAGTGAGAGTGAGGGAGAATTGGGAAGGGGAAAGGGAGGGGGAGAGGGTAGTGGAGGCAACTCAAGCAGGCCCAGTCATTCAGAAAGAATCCTAATAGGGGAGAGGGAGAGAGAGGGGCAGAAGAGGTGGGGGAAAGTCAGAGGGGAAGGGGTGGGGGTAGGATAGAGGAGAAGGGGTGGTGGGTAGGAACGAGGGGGAGGGGAGGGGAGGGGGTGAAGGTGGGTAGTGTGGTGTCCGTGGGAATGGTGTAGGCGGCAGGTGAGGCAGGTGGTGGTAGTGAGGAGGGGTGTACGATGGGCAGGTAGGTATTTAAATGGCCTGGTAAATTGCAGGTGGGATATACAGATGAACAGGCCAGATGTAATGTCAGGATCAAAAGGTCGCTTGGCGTTACTGGAATGAAATACTAAAGTTGTTCCGACCATGAGCGGATTGACATGAGCACTGTTCTCCATTCCCTGCCTTCGTTTCCCCCCGCCTGATCACTTAACGGCGGGCATGCAACACTCATCCCTTTTGTGTCCAGCTTTCTAATGCGAGTGTTGACTGGCGTGTTCAGAGGTTCATGTAGACAGTTGGCCAGTTCTGAAATAGTCTTCCTCTGTTTCTCCCTCTGCCCTCGACCTTTAGCCCTTTAAAAAAAAAAAAAAAAAAAAAAAAAAAAAAAAAAAATCCAGGCACTTCGAAGGAATGATATTGTTATCTTTTCTTTTTTTAATGGATGATGTTTATGTCGGATTTCAGTATCGGGCTCTTTTTTTCATCATCATCATCATCATCATTATCGTCAGTATCATCATCTGCAGTATCATCATCATCATCATCATCTTTCTAACTCATAACTTATTCCCTGGAGGCGAAGGAGAAATGGAAAAGATGACGAAGGTAGAATGTAAGGCTACTGTTGCCAACCCTCTTACACGTCGGGGGCTGCTGGTAAATGAAGCAATCTATCAGGCCTCAACACCGCCTGAATATTACTGGGTAGTCTGGCTGGATCTCGTTACTCTCTGACACGGCTTCCTGAGATGGTGTATAGGATTAACTGACCAAAATTGTACAAGGAGAGGAATGGTGTACAGTTGACTCAAAGGTTCACGTATATATATCCTCTTTTCTACTTCTCATCTGTGACACAACTCTGAGACGGTGTACAGGAATAATTAGCCAAAACTGTACTAGGAGAAGGAATTTTGTACAGTTGAGACAAAGTTGAAAGTTCGCTTAATATTTCATCTATTCTACTTTTTACTAACCTCTACTATAGTGCTTTCACCTTTACTTTGTCCATATTTAAGTCCTTTTGCAGCTTTTAACGCTTAGCTCTGTGGCAGAAAAACACAGTGGTACGGCTCTATATCCTTTTCATAACACATCTTAGTGGCCAGTACTGTAAGCTGGTGGTAGTATATTGTAACAGTTCAGTATTCAAGGTGGAGAGATGGCGATTTTAAGCCAAGTTTGAGCAAAAGGAGTATAGCCATTTTATTCTTAAGCTCAGAGAGGCATGGTATGTTTTTTTTCTGTCCATAAATGATTCTCTTTGATAAGATGCGTTACGGGTGAGGGGGTGACAGACGTGCCCTAAGTGTGTGAGGTAACCGAGTGGAACATTTGATGAACTTTTGCCTCTGATTGTACAAGGAGTTAGAAATGTGTAGCATGAAAGAGAAAATTGGAACATATATCTCCCCTCCCCTCCCCCCCCCCAGCTGCCTCTTAGCGATAAATGATAGGTGGGAGGAGACGAGATATGAAGTGAAAGGGAAAGGTATACAGGGAGTCAGATGAACGTACAAGGAAAGAGGAGATGGATGTGTAACCCCTTTCACCCTCTCCTCCACCCCACAAGAGAGAGAGAGAGTTTATGCAACCCTCTTTCTACCCTCTCCCTAAAAGAAAAGAAAAAAGACATTTAAGATAAGGGGAAGGAGTAGAAAGATAAGAATATATGTACCAAGAGTGTAAAAAATATTATGCGAGACACCTTACGTTATCATTCCGTATTAATGATGATAATGTTTTTAATACCGAATATTTGGTGAATTTTCTTATACGCTATGGAGTTGCGAAGGCGTGCACGCAAAATATGAATTAACCTCTTCTGTACGGTGACGTCCTCTGTTATGTTCTTGGTATCCCCAGACGATTTTATTCAGCTTAAGAGAGGCTTTTTGAACTGGAGGGGTTGGATGTGGTCTCTGTCATCCTGTCGCTGCGAGAGGGTTCCTAACGTGAATAAAATCGTCTGGTGGTGGCAGGAAAAAAGTATATAAAAAAGGTCTTCAAGGGAAAATTATTTTATCCACTTTCAAAATTTAAAAATAGACAGATAGATAGATAGATGAATAAATAAATAAATACTGGCACAGAACAAAATGATATACTGAGGTTTGGAAAGACCTCTCTCTCTCTCTCTCTCTCTCTCTCTCTCTCTCTCTCTCTCTCTCTCTCTCTCTCTCTCTCTCTCTCTCTCTCTCTCTCTCTCTCTCTCATAAAAAAGATACCACAGTCATTACTACCAACACCATCACCCCTGTCTTCAGCTATATGGGGCGAGGGGCAAAGGGGGTGGGGAGTATAAATGACCCCCCTCCCTCAGGCATATTTAAGCTGTCTGGGGTGTGATTGTGCACTGATTACGTTTTTACTAAGTTCTTTCACCTTAACTTGGCCCAGATTTTCGTCCTTTTGTAATTTCACGGTGTTCGGTTGTAGGAAAAGCCTGTGCTGTGGCCCATGGTATTTTTCATGGTATTTCTTCGTGGCTAGCATCATATTCAGGTGTTAGTCTGTTGTTAAGACTCTACTGTATATTCATTATGGAGAGAGTGCAATTTTAGGACAAGTTTGAGTAACCGGAGTATAGTATCGTGAGACCCCGGGTTTGTGAGAGCGTCGCGTGCTTATTTATTGTTATTATTATTATTATTATTATTATTATTAATCATCGTCATCATCATATCCTCCTCCTCCTCCTCCTCCTTTTAAAATGCTTTTCTACACTAATCACGTCTAATTCTTCTCCGAATTGCTGTTGTGTGGAGGTGTTATATATATATATATATATATATATATATATATATATATATATATATATATATATATATATATATATATATATATATATATATATATATATATTGTTGTGACAAGTTCTTCATTTTTGTACGTGGAATGAAATTGATCTAAAGCTGAAACATCTCAGGTGAAGGTTACTCAGTAAAAAATACTGCAACTCAGGCAATAACTCAGAAATAATGTTACTAATATGACTTACGTAATCATAACTGAGGCAAAAGTAACATAATTCTGATGGAAAATTATATAACAGATGAAAATATTGAGGGCGTTGGAAATGTGTGGTGATGAACTGATGATGTCAATGAAAGTGTTGATGGAGATGATGATAATGAGAAAGAAGAAAGAAAGAACGAAAAAGAAGAGGAAGAAAAGAAGGAGAATAGAAATAAGATGAATTAAGTTACTCTAAATTAAGAAAAAAGAAAAACTAATATAAAGAGAGTATTATAAGTGAGGCGAAGAGAAGGCAGCATAAAATAATCAAGCACATGACTCAACTCTGACATTACAAAACCGGCTTGCCCGAAGAGAACTATTATTTAAGGGTGACTTGATGTGTTCCTCTCTCTCTCTCTCTCTCTCTCTCTCTCTCTCTCTCTCTCTCTCTCTCACACACACACACACACACACACACACACACACACAAAACCATGGTGCTATTTTCACTCACACACATTCACCTTGAAAGCAGAAAACCATTGAACCTTTGAGATGTTCACTGTCTATAAATTTCCAGAAGCTAAATTATCAATAAGAAAAAAGCTTCAAGGCTAGCTAAAAAATAATAGGTATCAGAATTATTGAGATCATTAAAAAAAAAGAGGTATCGGATTTGTCGACTGTTTTCAGCCCAGAATTATATTTAAAAATCAGAAAAGAACATTGATCAAGAAAACGTATCGGTTATTGTCCTTACCACTTTCTTTTAAAGTTACCACCGAGAGATCAAAGGAAAAAATCATATTCGGTTTTGTTCAGGAAAATAGGTTTCAGAATTTCCCCCCCTTTGATTTTAACTCGGGAAAATCATTAAAAATCAGAAAGTATTAAGGATAAAGGTAACATCCCAGTACACACTCTTTTTTCTTGCTTATAATGGATGTTCATTTGAAAATCAGGTAGACTCGTACTAAGACAATGTGGCATCCTAATTAGCTACGTGTTTGGAGCTACAGAGAAGGAAAACTAAAGAAAATATGAAAAGACCATTAGAAGGAAAGGTACCAACGGTGTTTAGAAAAATGAGACAAAGTAAATTAGTTTGAAAAAGAAGCAACAAAGAAGTTTTTTTCCTTCTTGCAGGTATCTCTTAAGTCTCCAGATCATCAGCTCAGAATAGTCAAATGAATAACTATAGAAAACCATCCATCCATCCATTGCCAGACGCCAGTATCCCAAACAGGGTGGCCAAGGGCTTAGAGTTAATTGTTTTACAGGGAGGGGCACTAATCCTCCACCAACCCCACTTGACAAAAACCATATCTTAAAAATAACAGGTATTGCTTTTGTCTACTATTACAGTATTTGCTGGTGAAAAATGTACAGAGCACACAGATTCACATTCGTAAGAAAACCAGGACTTTGAACTTTTACGTTGAAGCAGAGAAAATATATGAAATAAAAATTGTAGGGGTTTGGCTAAGAGCTATATGATTTCAGGTAAGCAAACAGGCGCTCTCTCTCTCTCTCTCTCTCTCTCTCTCTCTCTCTCTCTCCAGCCTAAAGAGATCACATAAAGGTTTTTTCAGAGACCCCGGATGCAAAGTGGGCAAGATCTTATTTCACTTGACCACATAGTCTAAAGAAGAAGGCCGTGAAAGAGAGGAAGAGGAGGGTGGGGGGACGGGATGCTGGGAGAGGTAGGAAAGTGAGAAGTAAGAGTGCGACAATAATGGAGGGAGGGAGAGTGGAAGAAAAGAAAAATTGGGGCGGGGAAAAAGGGGAAAATCGAAGGAAAGGGAAAACAGGAGGCTGGGAGAAGAAAAAATGAAAGAAGGCGGTAGTAAATGGTATTCCTCAGGGTTACGTTCTTGTACCAACTCTCCATTATTCATCGGTCATTTTCTGAGCTGTACGTCTGGTCTGTCCCTTTCACTCGCCGATTTTTTTTCTTTTTCGTTTTTTTTATTTTTTATTTTTTTATTTATTTTTTATTGTGCCCATCCTCCTCTTCTTGTGGCATTCATCACAGCAGTCATGACACAACTTGCGCTCACGTAACGAAGGAATGGTACTCTTAACTTTGTATTTATATTTTATTTTAGGGCAAAAGAAACTGTATGTTTTATTTTTATGCCTCAGAAAGTCAACTGTTTTGTCTTTCACCTTGGCACAATATTTCACAGGCTTATCCTCTCGACAACATTCAGCTTAGCCCTTCATTATGGCTCAGTATCCTCAATGTCTTTCTCGATACATGTCATTCTATAGCAGTCGTGTGTGTGTGTGTGTGTGTGTGTGTGTGTGTGTGTGTGTGTGTGTGTGTGTGTGTGTGTGTGTGTGAGCGAGAGAGAGAGAGCGAGAGGGGAGGTACTTAGACACTGAGCACTTAAAAAGATGGAGTTATTGATTCTTTTCATTATTTCTCTCCTCGCACTGCTAATCTTCCGTCTCTTTCACATTATTTCAGTGTTGCACCTTTCTCTCTTCCATCATTGCTACATTTGTCACTTATCTGCACTGTCTGCCTGCATTTCTTGTCAACTCCGGCGGACATGCATCACACACCTAGCCCCATACTTTTCCCCCCAAGACTTTAATGCTATTGTCAGTCCGCCATGTACAGTGAAACGCAAAAGCCCGTTCGCTTCTCCTTCTCGTCATTCCTGGATTCATAGAAGCTTGATTGTATGACCTGGGCTGAGGTGGATATTATCACCATCTGTGAGTGATTCTGCACCTTTCTCTGCCAGGCCACATTCAAGCATTTATGAATCCAACGATGAAAGTGAGACAGGAGGAGAATGGATTGTAGTGGTTGACTGTTTTTCACAGCTGGTCAGCTCTGGAACTGTCTCCCTCAGTTTTTCTTTCCCATTGCCAGTGGGTGACCTCCAGTCCTTAAACCTTTCAGGATATGAGAAATGTTCACCATGTTGTTCAGCCAAGCAATTTCATTCAACGTAGGAGTGGTGTCCCGTCCGCTAAAGGTTAAAATGTTCCCCTCCAAACAAAAGGATCCTGATGCTGAAATTCTTGTGATAATTTTTCTTTGAAATGAACAACTTCTTCAGGTTTTCAGTCTTTGGTTCTTTCTTTTTCTTCATACCATAATAAGAGAGAGAGAGAGAGAGAGAGAGAGAGAGAGAGAGAGAATGATGATCATGATAATGGTTATGATTTAAAAAAATAAAAGAATAAGATAGAAGGAAAGGGAGAAAGATGGACGTAGTAGACGGAAGAATGAAATGGAAATGAGTCAGACCGGATACCACCTCCACCCTCCCCCTGAAGGGCAAGCAAAAAACTGGTACTTAAGGGCTGACTGCTAGGGGAAGCGAAGACGAGGGGACCAGGATGTTGACCCTTTCAGTATGATAACGCTTTTCTTTTGTTCTTACTATAGCTCTTTCACATAAACTTGGCGGAGATTTTCGTCCTTTTGCAGGTTATTTCACGTAGCTCAGTGGCAGAATGTATCAGTACTATGGCCATGCATTCTTTCCACAGCACTTCTTCGTGCCTAGTACCCCATTCCATTGTTAAACTCTTGTTACATATCAGCACTGATGATGAAAAGATGAAGGAGGGGAGGAAGAGAGTCTGAGCGAAGGAAGAGAGAGAGAGAGAGAGAGAGAGAGGGACGAAGGAAAGAAGGGGACGACGGTAGGACTATGTAAATTAGGAGGGTAACAGGGGTAGAGAGAGAGAGAGAGAGAGAGTGTGTGTAAAGAGAAGATGACAATACTTCTCCATTCATAAGGACTGCTAGGGGAGGCGAGGACAGAGGGGCGGAACAGGATTTTAAGGATCCCGGACTCGTGGGAACGCGTAGGAGGGAGGGTCAGCGGGCGGGCAGGGGATTTAGGGTCTCCGGATGTGTGGTGGGAATGTGTGGGGCAAGAACCGCGGCCTTCGGAGGGGCTCTTGGACGCCGGAAGTGTTGCTGCTGGGATGGGGGGGTGATGCAGACAACACAGACGTTAGGGTTCCTTCGGTGAGTTACACAGACCACGCAGACATAATGGTCCCTATGGTGAGTTACGTAGACCACACGACGTTATGATTCTTAGGATGAGTTATACATACCACGGACGTAATGGTTTCTTAAGTGAGCTACGCAGACCACTCAAACATTATGGTTCCCTACGATGGGTAACACAGATCCCACAGACTATGTTTTTGTGGTGAGTTACATAGACATTTAGACGTTATGGTTCCTACGGTTACATAGACCACGCAGATATTATGGTTCCTACAGTTATGTAGACCACACAGACATTATGATTCCTACACAGACCCCGCAGACTATGGTTTCCACAGTACACCACCACACAAGCACTTCAGGATTCCTACCAGGTAATACCACGGTTTCAACCCTTGGCGGCAACTTTCTGTCTCTGTAGGCGACGATTATAAACAGTGGGACGACGGACTCCAAATGGGTGACAAGAAGGGAAGGGAAGCACTATACTTCACATACCTCAACTTAAGTGGAGATAATTATCCTCCTTTCGCAGTCTCTTCCTTGCGGCCTCAGTGGCAGAATATGACAAGGGTATTTCTGTACATTCTTTCCATAATGCTTCTTCCTGACCAGCATTGTATTCTGGTGTTAATAGTTACTGTTACTGAGCATTAATGATGGAGACACGGTAAAGTAACGCTCAGTGTAGAGTTACCTGGAGACAGCCCTGCATCAAGTGAGTGGATGATGGGCGCCCTCACTTACCAGAAATAATTAATAATAACTAAATCAGTATCGGTATTATTTTCGTAACACATGTATCAGCGTTCCATCTCGTGACATCAGTACATCAGCAGGTAGTGATCTCAACTGTTGCATAGTCATATTGTGTAGCTAATCAGATAGAGAAAGGCGTCTCTTAATTTTACCATTATCTTTGTCATGCTTCGCTTTGTTTAGATGATAATATTGCATAACTATGAAATGATGCTGTTTTTTTATTTTCCTTTCATGATATATTGCTGATACACACACATTCTGTGTTCTTCAGAACTGCAATATAAATTCAGCTTTCAGTAAGACTATGACAGTAATACTCATGTTTTTGTTTAGCATTGATGAAAAATGTCATGTACTGGGTGTGTTAAAGAGCCATAAACATCGTGTGACTTTCGACAAACGCGATTTGTGATGTAAAATATATTTGATAGAAATATTATGAGGGGAATGTACCAACATTTTTTTTTTTTTTTTATTTACGGCAGCATTGACGCGAGAAAAGTTGGGAATCGCTGACCTAATCGTACGTTGCGTAACCTCTTCAGTTTGAGAACATCGTTTCCGTTTAGTTCTTGTTACCACCTGACCATTTTATTTATTTATTTGTTTATTGTGTTTTTATTTTTGCTGTTGCAATTATATTTATTATTATTAATACTGATTAACATCATCATTATATATTAATTATTATTATTATTGTTATTATTATTATTATTATTATTATTAGTAGTAGTAGTAGTAGTAGTTGTTGTTGTTGTTGTTGTTGTTGTATTGCTTTGGGGAAACCTTTCGATATAAGGGAAACAGGATTGGGATTTTGTGAAGAGGATGGGGGAAGAAATGAAGTAAGAAAAAAAGGAAGAAAGGGAGGAACGAAAGAAGGAAGGAAATCAAGGCAGAGTAGCAAGAGATATAGTAACTATTATGTAAACATTAATAAACAACACAGACAATTTTCTTCACCACATGACAGCATTTAATAATCACAGGACCAGTTATCTCTAGCACTACATTCCATCACATCTCTATATTTAATCATTTCTAACTTTCTTTACCACCACTTGCCATCTTACCTTCAAATTTAATCGCCATATCAATTTCTGACCTACAGCATCCCATCGCCAAAGTTATTTACACTACTAAAATTGTCTTTATTACTATTTATTTTTATCACTTATTACTATATGTTATTTAAAATTTGTCGTAATACTTCATTGTCTTTATTACAACCTTCCATCTTGTCTTCACATGTAATCACCGAACCATTTTCTGTTTTGTCTTTTCTTACCACCACATGCCATCCTATATTCAAACAGTCACAATACAGATTTTCTTTTACTATCATTTTTGCAGCCTATTTTCAAGTTAATTGTGGTACCAGTTTTCTCATTATATTCCTTCCAGTCTTTTAATTTAATCATAATGCCAATTTTTTCCATCATATTCAACCCCATCATGAAATGTAATCACAATACTTTTTTTTTTCTTCACCAATTTATTCCATCCTACCATCAGATTAAACCCGATGCAGTTTTTTTTTTTCCAATACTTATTTTCTTTCCGATACTAATCCCAGTACTAATTTTCTTCCCCATTATTTATTTTCTTTCCCAGTACCAATTTTTTCTTCCAGTACCAATTTTTTCTTCCAGTACCAATTTTTTCTTCCAGTACCAATTTTTTCTTCCAGTACCAATTTTTTCTTCCAGTACCAATTTTTTCTTCCAGTACCAATTTTTTCTTCCAGTACCAATTTTTTCTTCCAGTACCAATTTTTTCTTCCAGTACCAATTTTTTCTTCCAGTACCAATTTTTTCTTCCAGTACCAATTTTTTCTTCCAGTACCAATTTTTTCTTCCAGTACCAATTTTTTCTTTCAGTACCAATTTTTTCTTCCAGTACCAATTTTTTCTTCCAGTACCAGTTTTTTCTTCCAGTACCAATTTTTTCTTCCAGTACCAATTTTTTCTTCCAGTACCAATTTTTTCTTCCAGTACCAATTTTTTCTTCCAGTACCAATTTTTTCTTCCAGTACCAATTTTTTCTTCCAGTACCAATTTTTTCTTCCAGTACCAATTTTTTCTTCCAGTACCAATTTTTTCTTCCAGTACCAGTTTTTTCTTCCAGTACCAATTTTTTCTTCCAGTACCAATTTTTTCCCAGTACTAGTTTTCTTTCCCAATAAGTTTCCTTTACCAATACTGATTTCTTTCTTAATACCAATTTCCATACCCAGTTCCAATTTTCTTCGTTTTTTTGCAGCTTATTACCAGAGTGCATCAGTAAGCCGAGTCGACCCAGCTTATCATCATCACTGCAGAGCCTGTGATTATTGCCGCCCGGACGGGTTCTGTCTGCGCTGCGTGTTACAAATGCCAGTTGGTATTCCATTCATCGCAGAGATATTGGCTGGAAAAACAGGTTCCCCGGCCCAGATGAGTCCTCCCCTAATTAAGTGCTCAGGTGGGCTCGTTCTTACACTCTTGAACATGTTTATCTCGTTGCTTGTTATCCCGTAAAATGTCTCCCTTGAACACTTAATGTCTTTTTTTTTTAATATATATATACTCTGTTCAGTTTAACTAGGCGTATAGTTACCATCCCTCCATCTTGAATGTGGGGCAGTGACAGGAGTTTATCACTGGAATTTGGTGCTAGTCACGAAGAAGTGCCGTGGAAAGGATGTAAAGCCGTAGTATTGTCTTATTCTGCCATTGAGGTGGAAGGGGGGGGGGGAATATTCTGGCAGAGGACGAAAATCTCTGCCAAGTTAAAATGGGTATGCTATGCACCTAATATGGATTTAAAGTTCATTTCACATAAACACTACATTATCTACCTCAAAGTATTCAAAGTATTCGTCTTGTCTCATCTTACAGTATTAACTTCACTGCACACCTCATCTCACATCGTCTTCTACATCTGATCCCTCATCTCACATCTACATCTCACACTCAAAACATTTCTTCACACATAGTATCTCATCTCAGCTGTTGTTTATCTCTGTTACCCCTTTGAGGACCTTATCTGACGACTTCATATTTTCCTTTTAAGTTTTTATCATTTACTACAAGTATTACGAATATACATCTGGCCTGACTACACACCACACCACGACAGTAGATCTGCCAGTGTGGGTTTTTGTATCCACAGGAGATTATATTTTGTTTCCTGTCACACCACCAGATTCACCACACACCTCACCTCACCTCACAACACCATCACCTTACACTTCAAAACCTTATTCCATGTCTATGAACTGAATAAAATAATCTCGTAACAGTAGTATAGTAGTAGTAGTAGTAGTATAGAAGTAGTAGTACCTTTAGTAAAGTAGTAGTTGTAGTAGTTGCATCCCCAAGCTCATCTGAACGAATGGACTACAGGTTTAATCTCTCCTATCTGCAGTCCATTATCATCCTTGCGAGGGTTATGGAAGAAGTTGAGGGACATTTGTAAACCAGGCATTGGAGCCACATGGTTTTATCGGTGCCACCACATGAAGGCTTCCCTCTCCAGCTCCTCGTCTGTCGTAAGGATGGAATGTAATGCAAAATGCTTTGCTCTCGACCAAAAAAAGAATCATGAAATTTTTGAAATTTTTTTTTGGTTCCTAGGTTTCTCTTGAACATATAAAATCGTCTGAAGTACAATGCAAAGCAAATAATTGGAAGGTAATTGGTAATATTTTTTTCTCTTCGTCACAACTACCCATCTAATCACCAAGTCTCATGTTTTTGTCAAGTTATTCACGTTACTTGCCTACCCTGTATCTTGCCGTATATCTTTTACCACACTTACGACGATTATCTCAAAACTTCACGCCAATCTAAATCTAAGTATTTCATCTTGCGCTATTCACATATATCACCACACACCACCTGTTTTGTGTCGTAGTTTATTACATTAAAAATTTCAAACCTAACTACCTAGTAGTTTCTCTAAATATCGTTTGCAGTATCTAATGCTTTCTTCCTCACCCATAATGTAAAAAGAAATAAGTAAATAGATAAACGTATTTTTTCATCTTACACAGCCCACTTAATCAGCAAGTCTCAGCTGTTGTTCATCGCAGCTTGTTACCCTTGAAATACCTTACCTAATGACTTGGTGTCTTGTTTTAATACATATATTACACGTATTACCTTCCTCACATCTCCCGTCACCACAAACCACAGTATTTTTTCATGTCACATTGTCCACATGTTCACCAAATCCCACCTGTTGTTTATGGCAGTTTACTACACGTGTGATACCGCAGCTGGCGACATAGCATCGTCTCTTACCTTTACAACACCTGACACGATCTTCCTTACACCTCACCTTGCTACCTACCTTGACCTTTAATCCCAGTACTTCGCTGACGTATCTCTATTTTGTTCTTGCTATCCCAAGATGATTTTCATTCAGAGTATGTATGACCTGATGAGCTGAAACGTTAAAAAAAAAAAAAATACTCATATAGCAGCCACCCCACATCACCTCACATCACATCACATCATCTTGCTCATCTCATACCACACCTGTTTTTTCATCCACTGCACATTTTCTCACGTCAGTCTAACCTATAATTTGATGCTTAACTTTACATCATCGACCTCACCCCATGTCGCTGTCTATTACGCACCTCATGCTACCTTGTACACCTCACACACCACCACCTCTCATATCACTCCCATCCGTTAATAATATTGCTTACCTTTGCATCATCCACCTCATCTCACCCTCTCCCATTCTCGTTTGGTGGGTGACTCATGGTTCTTGTGGTGGTACTGGTGGAAGCAATGGTGGCAATGTTGGTAGGTAGTTGTGGTGGCGATGATGGTGTTGTTGATAGTAGCTGTAGTGCATAAGAAGGTGGTGGTAGTGGTGGTGATGGTAGTGGTCATGGTGGGAATTGTAATGAATGAAGTGATAGTAGTGGTTATAGTGGCCATAGTGGTGGTAGTAACTGTCATAATGGTGATTGTGTCGATAGTAGTGGTGGTAGTAATCATGGTGGTGTAGTAAACGATATTCTACATTCGTTTTTCCTGAGACAGACTATACACTTGGCCATCAACTGAGCTGATAGTTGGGAATCTGCCTGATTAAATGCGCTAAAAATAACACACACACACACACACACACACACACACACACACACACACACACACACACACACACACACACACACACACACAATGAATCATCTCTTTCATAAACCTAACAATATTCACACCTAATAATAAATAATAAATCAAGGATCCATAGAGAAGTTCAGACAATTTTTAGATAACGAAGTAAAGATATTTGGGTCACTATCTTATTACAGATCTGAAACTGTTTGGATGTGGACTGCGTTGAGAAGGAAGACAGGGAAGTTGCTGAGTATTTTTTTTTTTTTTTTTAATGCAAGGAACAAGGAACTAAAGGCCGGGCAAAACCTCCCATTCTTTGAGGAAGGAAAGTCAGAACATCTTCAAAGCAAATATCCTCATCAGCGATGTTGGGGTCACACGAATTTCCAGCCTCCTCTTGCTTCTGATCTATGTAGAAACTTGGGAAGGAAATGTCAAATACTTTCACCATTAAGATGCATCATCAGCTACAACTTTCTTTACTTTCCCTTGAATACTGAACCGATTGACAATTTCCTCATAGGCAGATGCAGTGTTAAATGCTGTGTGTCGACCATCAAAATTATCACAACCCAGCTCAACCCAGGCCACTTTTCTCGGTGGCCTCGACTCAGGTGGGTCAGGTGCCATGAGAGTGTTGAGGACAAAGGCAGGAGAACTGTCAAAACGCGGCTTAGCTGGGTTAATCCTGTGGCATCTTAATCCCATAATGACAGCTGGGTATGGGATAAACTTACCAATACCACTCTCCTTCCCTGTCATAATACCAGTTTAATTACAATTAACTTTTCAATTAATTACAAGTACAATTCATTACTTCAATTTTACTTTTAATTACAATTATGATTACAATTACAATATTTGTAAATAATTACATTTCAGTTAAATTACAATTACAATTACTCCAACCCTGCTCTCATCTCTTTTCTATACGATTTACTCCCAGTCCTCCATGTATGCAACAGGTCAACTCTGGAACTGTCTTCCTCTGTATTTCCTACTGCCTATGACCTCCAGTCTTTCAAACGCAGTGCATCCAGGCATCTCCAAATGAACACATCCTGAATTCAGCCCTCTTATTAATGTATTTAATTTCTGGGAGGGAGAAATCGTGCGGGCTTCTGGCCTTTGGTTCCTTCTTCCATGCATAAAAAAAATAATTCGTAAAGCTTAAGTAATTACCGATGCAAATTCACCCTTGAATCTTTGTTGGTTAGGGGAGAGAGAGAGAGAGAAAGAGAGAGAATGTATGTGTGTGTGTGTGTGTGTGTGTGTGTGTGCGCTTGAGTTGTGACTTAGGTTGCCGCTTGAGTTGGGAATTAAGTTGGCGCTTGAGTTGGAACCCAAGTTGGCGCTTGAGTTTGGACCAGAGTTGGCATTTGAGTTGGCACTTATTTTGTCACTTGAGTTGGCACTTGTGTTGTCACTTGAGTTGGCACTGATGTTGTCACTTGAGTTGGGAGTTACGATTGCGCTTAAGTTACAACATAAGTTGGCGCTTTAGTTGGCACTTACGTTGGCACTTGAGTTGGATCTTACGTTGAAACTTACGTCGGCACTTGGGTTGGCGCTTACGTTGGCACTTATGTTGGCACTTGAGTTGGAGCTTACGTTGGCACTTGAGTTGGGACCTATGCTGACCCTTGAGTTGTGATTAAGCTGATGCTTGAGTTGGGACTGAGGTTAGCGCTTGAGTTGAGACATGGGTTGGCACTCGAGTTGGGATTAATATTCGTACTTGAGTTGGCACGTTGGCACTTGAATTGGCACTTAAGTTAATTCATGAATTGGGACTTTTGGCACTTGAGTTGTAACTTATGTTGGCACTTGAGTTGGGAATTCATTTGACGCTTGAGTTGATACTTCAGTTGTTGCTTGAGTCGAGACTAAGTTACCGCTTGAGTTATGACTTGAGTTGGTACTTGTGTTAAGACTTAAGTTGGTACTTGCGTTTAGTACCTGAGTTGGGACCTGAGTTGGTGCTTGAGTTTTGACCCAAGTTGGCACTTAAGGTTTCACCTGAGTTGGGATTAATGTTGGTGCTTGAGATGCAGCATAAGTTGGCGCTTGAGTTGGGACTTGAGTTGACTCGTAAACTGGGACTTAAATTGGTGCTTGAGTTGTAACTTACGTTGGCACTTGAGTTGTAACTTACGTTGGCACTTGAACTGGGACTACAGTTGGTGCTTGAGTTTTAACTTACGTTGGCACTTCAGTTGGTGCTTGAGTTGGGACTTCAGTTTGAGCCTAAGTTGGGACTTAAGTTGGTGCTTGGATTGGGACAAGTCGACGCTTGAGTTGGGACTTATGTTGGCGCTTGAGTTGAGACCTTAGTTAGCTCTTGAGTTGGGACTTAAATTAGCGCTTGAGTTAGGACTTGAGCTCGTACTTGTGTTAGGATTTAAGTTGGTATTTGTGTTTGGACCCAAATGATACCTGTGTTGGGATTTGAGTTGACACTTGAGTTTGAACTTTTGGTGGTACTTGAGTTGGGATTTAAATCTGCTCTTGTGTTGGATTTAAGTTGGCACTTGTTTTAGGACTTAAGTTGGCACTTGTTATAGGACTTAACTTGGTATTTAAGTCGGAGCTTTAGTTAACATATGAATTGGCACTTACGTCAACACGTGAGTTTGCACTTAAGTTGGCATTTGCGTTTGCACGTAAGTTGGCATTTGAGTTTTCTCTTAAGTTTGCATTTGAATTGACACTTAAGTTGGCACTTGAATTGGCACTCACGTTTGCACTTATCATTTACGTTAGCACTTTATTTGGCACTTAAGTTGGCAGTTAAGTTTGGACTTAAGTTGGCGCTTGAGTTGGGACTTAAGCTGGTGTTTGAATTGGAACTTAACTTGGTACTTGAGTTGGGACCTAAGGTTGCCCTTTAGTTGGGACTAAAGATGGCGCTTGAGTTGGTACTTAAGTTTGCGCTTGAGCTGAGACATGTTGGCGCTTGAGTTGGGACTTAAACTGTCACTTGAGCTGAGATCCAAGTTGGCGCTTGTGTTTGGACCTGAGTTGGCATTTGAGTTGGCACTTATGTTGTCACTTGAGTTGGCACTTGTGTTGTCACTTGAGTTGGGAGTTATGTTTGCGCTTGAGTTGCAACATAAGTTGGCGCTTTAGTTGGCACTTAAGTTAGCTCTTGAGTTGGCAGTTCCGTTGGCACGAGTTGGAGCTTACGTTGGCACTTGAGTTGGAGCTTACGTAGGCACTTACGTTGGCACTTGAGTTGGAGCTTACGTTGGCACTTAAGTTGGAGCTTACGTTGGCACTTGAGTTGGAGTTTACGTTGGCACTTGAGTTGGAGCTTACGTTGGCACCTGAGTTGGAGCTTACGTTGGCACTTAAGTTGGAGCTTACGTTGGCACTTAAGTTGGAGCTTACGTTGGCACTTAAGTTGGAGTTTACGTTCGCACTTGAGTAGGGACCTACGCTGACCCCTGAGTTGTGATTAAGCTGGTGCTTGAGTTGGGACTAAGGTTGGCGCTTGAGTTGAAACATGGGATGGCACTTGAGCAATGCTGGGAATAGCGCCGCTACTATTTTAATAGCGCTGGTGGTAACGCCATTACTTTTTTTTAGCCAGCAGCGGAACTGAGAGCACCGCTACTTTTTGGCTGTACTCACGCGTTACCGCGCTCCTCGCTACTCACGCGACGAATACAGTCCGGAGTCGTGACTACATACAGATATGCCGACGGTTTGGTTGTATTTATTAATGACGAAAAATATTACTTTCGTCAATTCTGTCAATTAAGGATGTCAGCTAGATGTAGGCAATGCTAACACACACACACACACACACACACACACACACACACACACCTCTAACTATTCCCGTCTCTAACTTGCGCTCTCTCCCTCACTCTCTCTTTCAGACTAATTCTTACTCACTACGTTATTATTTCGTAAAAGTATGTTACTTTCAGTTTAAGGTAATGGAAAAAACATTGCCATTGTATAGCCTTTAACAGAAAGCCCCAGTTCATTTTTACTCTCGTTTTCGTATATATCTTAAATGAGTATCATTGAAAATATAATAAATCTATATAATATGTATCAATGGTAGGCCACATTTTTTTGCCTGTTACTTACGTATGTTACTTTCAGTAGGTATACTAGGTAACAGTGTAAAAGAACATTTGTTACATTATACAGTAAATAGCTTTTTCCTGTACCTTCGGCTCTAAGCTTCATTAAAGTGACACCGACATGTATGATTTTATTTATTCAGTATAAGTGTATACTGACATTACTGGTACACAACATAACCACTCAGATTGACTAATATTATCAAAACAGTATATAGTGTATTGCTATAACACAGATTTTTGTTAACCTTTCCTTCGTGTACGTTTTTCTTATCCAAAGCAGCAGGAGCGGGAGCACCGCTACATTTCGTATGAAGTAGCGAAACCAGTAACGCCACTACTTTTTCGGGCTAGTAACGGGAATGGGAGCGCCGCTACTTTTTATTAGTAGCGTTCCCAGCACTGCTGATGAGGATATTTGCTTTGAAGATGTTCTGACTTTCCTTCCTCAAAGAATGGGATATTTTACAGTCAGACTCCCTCTCTCTCTCTCTCTCTCTCTCTCTCTCTCTCTCTCTCTCTCTCTCTCTCTCTCTCTCTCTCTCTCTCTCATCTTTTGTCTGCCTGTCTTGAACCTTTGTGGGAACGACCTTGCTTCACCTTACGTCTCAGGCTAACTCCTTCTTTCCTTTCCTTCCATTCTTCCTTAATTCCTTCCTTCCTTTCCTCGACGTCTCTTTCTTTCCTTGTTTCCGCTTCCTCACTTTTTCCCATCCAGTTCCCTTTTCCTTCTCCTAATTCTTTTCACCATTTCCACTCCTTTTCCTTCCTTTCTTTTCACCTCCTTCCATATTCTCCTTCCCAGTTCTTTTCAGCATTTCCTCCCTTCCTTCCATTTTCTCCTTCGCCCCCTCTTTCTCTCCCCTCCTTGCCCGTCCTCGTACCCTCTCCTCTCCTCCCCCTACGACTCCCTCTTCCTTTCCTCCCTCTACCCCTCCCCCTCCTCTCTTCACAGGGGCCAATTTAAATCCCAACTCAAGTTCCAACTAAAGTTCAAACTCAAGTGCCAACTCATGTCCCAACACAGGTACCAAACGCAAGTACCAACTTAAGTCTTAACACAAGTACCAACTCAAGTCATAACTCAAGCGCTTAGTCCCAACTCAAGCGCCAACCTAAGTCTCAACTCAAGTGCCAATGTAAGTTACAACTCAAGTGCCAACTTAAGTCTCAACTCATGAATCAACTTAAGTGCCAACTCAAGTGACAACGTGTCAACTCAAGTACGAACATTAATCCCAACTCAAGTGAAACCTTAAGTGCCAACTCAAGTGCCAACTTGGGGCAAAACTCAAGCGCCAACGTAGGTCCCAACTCAAGTGCCAACCCATGTCTCAACTCAAGCGCCAACCTTAGTCTCAACTCAAGCACCAGCTTAATTACAATTCAAAGGTCAGCATAGTTCCCAACTTAAGTGCCAAGGTAAGCTCCAGCTCAAGTGCCAGTGTAAGCTCCAACTCGTGCCAACGTAAGTGCCAACTCAAGAGATAACTTACGTGCCAACTCGTAACAACACAATAGCCAATTCAAGTGACATCATAACCGTAAACTCAAGGGACAAAATAAGTGCCAACTCAAATGCTAACTCAGGTCCAAACTCAAGCGCCAACTAAGATCCCAGCTCAAGTGACAACTAGAGTCCCAACTCAAGCGGCAAGAAGTCTCATCTCAAGCGCAAACTTAAGTACCAACTCAAGCGCCACATTTAGTCCCAATTAAAGGGCGAACATAGGTCACAACTCAAGCACCAACTTAAGTTCCATTTCAAGCAGCAGCTTAAGTCCCAACTCAAGTTCAAACTTTAAGTCCAAACTTAACTGCCAACGTAAATGCCAAATAAAGTGCTAACGTAAATGATAAGTGCAAACTTGTGTGCCAGTTCAAGTGCCAACTTAAGTGCCAACTCAATGCAAACTGAAGAGAAAACTCAACTGTCAACTTAACTGGAAACGCAAATGCTACCCTAAGTGCAAACGCGAATGCCAACTTAAGTGCAAACGCAAATCCCAACTTAAGTGCAAACTCACGTGGTGACGTAAGTTCCAATTCAAATGTTAACTAAACTCCGACTCAAGTGCCAAATTAAGTCCCAAAATAAGTGCCAACTTAAGTCCTATAACAAGTGCCAACTTAAGTCCTAAAACAAGTGCCAACTTAAATCCAACACAAGCGCCAATTTAAATCCCAACTCAAGTACCACCTAATGATCAAACTCAAGTGTCAATTCGTCCCAACACAGGTACCACTTGGGTCCAAACACAAGTACCAACTTAAGTCCTAACACAAGTACGAGATCAAGTCCTAACTCAAGCGCTAACTTAAGTCCCAATTTAAGCGCCAACTAAGGTCTCAACTCAAGCGCCAACTAAGGTCTCAACTCAAGCGCCAACTAAGGTCTCAACTCAAGCGCCAACTTAAGTCCCAAGTCAAGCGTAAACTTGTCCCAATCCAAGCACCAACTTTAGTCCCAACTCAAGCACCAACTGAAGTCCCAGCTCAAGCACCAACTGAAGTCCCAACTCAAGAACCAACTAAAGTCCCAACTCAAGTGCCAACGTAAGTTACAACTCAAGTGCCAACGCAAGTAACGACTCAAGCACCAACATAAATCTCAGAGCACGAGTCAACTCAAGTCCCAACTCATGCGCCAACTTATGCTGCATCTCAAGCACCAATATTAATCCCAACTCAAGTGAAACCTTAGTGCCAACTTGGGTAAAAACTCAAGCGCCAACGTAGGTCCAAGCTCAAGCGCGAACTTAAGTCCCAACTCAAGCGTTCCAACATAAGTCTCAACTCAATTGCAAACTTAAGCCCCAACCCAAGCGCGACCTTAAGTCCCAAGTCAAGCGCCAACTTAAGTCCCATCTCAAGCGCCAACTTAAGTCCCAACTCAAGCGCCAACGTAAGTCCCAACTCAAGCGCCAACGTAAGTCCCAACTCAAGCGCCAACGTAAGTCCCAACTCAAGCGCCAACGTAAGTCCCAACTCAAGCGCGAACTTTGAGTCCTAACTCAAGCGCCAACTTAAGTTCCAAATTAAGCGCCAACTTAAGTCCGAACTCGAGCGCTAACCTAAGTCCCAACTCAAGCGAAAACTTAATTCCCAATTCAAGCGCCAACTTAAATCCTAACTTCAGAGCCAACGTAAGTCCCAACTCAAGCACCAACTTAAGTCCCAACTCAAGCGCCAACCTAAGTCCCAATTCCAGCGCCAACATAAGTCCCAACTCAAGCGCCAAAGTAGGTCCCAACTCAAGCACCAACTTAAGCCCCAACTCAAGCGCCAACTTAAGTCCCAACTCAAGCGCCAACTTAGGTCCCAACTCAAGCGTCAACCTAAGTCTCAACTCAAGTCCCAAAGTAGCTCCGAACTCAAGCACCAACTTAAGTTCCAACTGAAGCACCAACTTAAGTCCCAACTGAAGCACCAACTTAAGTCCCATCTCAAGCACCAACTTAAATCCTAACTCAAGCGCGAACTTAAGCCCCAACTCAAGCGCCAACCTAAGTCCTAACTCAAGCGCCAACCTAAGTCCTAACTCAAGCGCCAACCTAAGTCCTAACTCAAGCGCCAACCTAAGTCCTAACTCAAGCGCGAACTTTGAGTCATAACTCAAGCGCCAATTTAAGTCCCAAATCAAGCGCCAACTTTAAGTCCCAAATCAAGGCACTTAAGTTGGCACTTAAATTGGGACAAGTTGGAACTAAGTTGGCATTTGAGTTGGGACTTAAGTTGGCGTTTGAGTTGAAACTTAAGTTGGCGCTTGGGTTGGTACTTAAGTTGGCGCTTGAGTTTGGACTTAAGATGGCGCTTGAGTTGGGATTTAAGTTGGTGCTTGAGTTGGGACTTAAGTTGGCGCTTGAGTTGGGACTTAAGTTGACGCTTGAATTGGGACTTAAGTTGGCGCTTGAGTTGGGACTTAGGTTGGCGCTTGAGTTGGGACTTAAGTTGGCGCTTGAGTAGGGACTTGAGTTGGCACTTAAGTAGGGACTTAAGTTGGCGCTTGAGATGGGACTTAAGTTTGCGCTTGAGTTGGGACTTAAGTTGCCGCTTGAGTTGAGACGTATTTTAGAGCTTGGGTTGGGACTTAGGTTGGCGCCTGAGTTGGACATAAGTTGGCGCTTGAGTTGGAACTTAAGTACGCGCTTGAGCTGGGATCTACATTGGCGCTTGAGTTTTGACCTAAGTTGGCACTTAAGGTTTCAATTGAGTTGGGATTAATGTTGGTGCTTGAGATGCAGCGTAAGTTGGCGCTTTAGTTGGGACTTGAGTTGACTTGTGAACTGGGACTTAAGTTGGCGCTTGAGTTGTAACTTACGTTGGCACTTGAGTTGGGACTTCAGTTGATGCTTGAGTTGGGACTTCAGTTGGTGCTTGAGTTGGAACTTAAGTTGGTGCTTGGATTGGGACAAGTTGACGCATGAGTTGGGATCTTAGTTGGCACTTGAGTTGGGACTTAAAGTTAGCGCTTGAGTTAGGACTTGAGCTCGTACTTGTGTTAGGACTTCAGTTGGTACTTGTGTTTGGGCCCAAGTAGTACCTGTGTTGGGACTTGAGTTGACACTTGAGTTTGAGCTATAGTTGGTACTTGAGTTGGGATTTAAATTGGCGCTTGTGTGGGATTTAAGTTGGCACTTGTTTTAGGACTGAAGTTGGCACTTGTCTTAGGATTTAAGTTGGCACTTATTTTGGGACTTAATTTGGCACTTTGGTCGGAGCTTAACATTTGAATTGGCACTTACGTCACCACGTGAGTTTGCACTTAAGTTGGCATTTGAGTTTTCTCTTAAGTTTGCATTTGAGTTGGCACTTAAGTTGGCACTTGAACTGGCACTCACATTTGCACTTATCATTTACGATAGCACTTTATTTGGCACTTAAGTTGGCAGTTAAGTTTGGACTTAAGGTGGCGCTTGAGTTGGGACTTAAGCTGGTGCTTGAATTGGAACTTCAGTTGATGCTTGAGTTGGGACGTAAGCTCGCCCTTTCGTTGGGACTAAAGATGGTGCTTAAATTGGGACTTGAGTTTCCGCTTGAGATGAAACATGATGGAGCTTGAGTTGGGACTTAAGTTGTAACTTAAGCTAAGACCCAAGCTGGCGCATGAGTTTGGACCTGAGTTGACGTTTGAGCTGGCACTTATTTTGTCACTTGAGTTGGCACTTATTTTGTTACTTGAGTTGGCACTTATGTTGTCACTTGAGTTGGCACTTGTGTTGTCACTTGAGTTGGCACTTATGTTGTCACTTGAGTTGGGAGATATGTTTGCGCTTGAGTTGCAACATAAGTTGGCGCTTTAGTTGGCACTTAAGTTAGCTCTTGAGTTGGCATTTACATTGGCACTAGTTGGAGCTTTCGTTGACACTTATGTTGGCACTTGAGTTGAAGCTAACGTTGGTACTTGAGTTGGGACCTATGCTGACCCGTGAGTTGTGATTAAGCTGGTGCTTGAGTTGGGACTAAGGTTGGCGCTTGAATTGAGACATGGGTTGACACTTGAGTTGGGACCTACGTTGGCGCTTGAGTTTTGACCCAAGTTGGCACTTGAGTTGGCACTTAAGGTTTCACTTGAGTTGGGATTAATGTTCGTACCTGAGTTGGCACGTTGTCACATGAGTTGGCACTTAAGTTGATTCATTAGTTGGGACTTAAGTTGACACTTGAGTTGTAATTTACGTTGGCACTTGAGTTGGGACTTAGGTTGACGCTTGGGTTGGGACGCTTGAGCTGATACTTAAGTTTCCGCTTGAGTTGGGACTAAGTTAACGCTTGAGTTATGACTTGAGTTGGTACTTGTGTTAAGACTTAAGTTGGTACTTGCGTTTGGTAACTGTGTTGGGACCTGAGTTGGCACTTGAGTTTGAACGTCAGTTCGTACTGGAGTTGGGATTTAAATTGGCCCTTGTGCAGAGAGGATGGGGAAGGGTAGGGGGAGGAGAGGAAGGGGGGAGTCGTAGGGGGAGGAGAGGAGGGGGGGAGAGGGTACGAGGACTGGCAAGGAGGGGAGAAAAGGAGGGGGCGAAGGAGATAATGGCAGGAAGGGAGGAAATGCTGAAAAGAACAGGGAGGGAGAAGAGGGAAGGATGTGAAAAGGAAGAAGGAAGGAAAAGGAGTGGAAATGGTGAAAAGAATTAGGAGGAGGAAGAGGGAACTGGATGGGAAAAAGTGAGGAAGGGGAAATAGGGAAAGAAATAGACGTCGAAGAAAGGAAGGAATTAAGGAAAAAAGGGAAGGAAAGAAGGAGTTAGCCTGAGACGTAAAGAGAAGCAAGGTCGTTCCCACAAAGGTTCGAGACAGGCAGACAAAAGATAAGAGAGAGAGAGAGAGAGAGAGAGAGTTATCGTGCTATCGGACAGACGTAAACATGAAGCAAACTAAACATTATAATGCTAACAAAAACAACACTAATTCTACTGTAAATTTGTGTTTATCTGACGGAAGTGGGCCACTGACTGCTTGAATATTATGTTGTGGTTCCATGAAATTTAGTCAGCTTAATTCCTGCTCTAAAAATGAATCTCCTTGGTTACTATAGCCGCGGCGTTCGACTCTGAGGTTGTTATTATCGTGCCCTGGCAACCTACGATTCAAAAGTGCGTGATTTCGCGTATAATATCAGACGCATGTGATTCGTGTATAATATGTTCGTGTGGAATATTATTCGTGTATAATATATTCGTGAACAACAATATGATTCGTGTACAATATGTTCGTGTATAATAATATTCGTGTATAATATGTTCGTGAATAATAATATTCGTGGATAATATATCCGTGCATAATAATAAGATTCGTGTATAATATGTTCGTGTGTATTATTATTCGTGTATAATATATTCGTGCATACTTATATTCGTGTGTCATATTATTCGTGTATATATTCGTGCACAATAATATGATTCGTGTATAATAATATTCGTGTATAATATATTCGTGCATAATAATATGATTCGTGTATAATATGTTCGTGTATAATAATATTCGTGTATAATATATTCGTGCATATAATATGATTCGTGTATAATATGATACGAAATCGGACGCACTCTCGAATGGTAGGTTGCCAGGGTACGATAATGACAACCTCAGAGTCCTGCTCCGCGACTACAGTCTATTCAGTCCTCTAATCTTATAGTAGCTGTGGTGAATAGGGTGGTATGGGAAGTGGTTGTTGTTGTTGTTGCTGTTGGTGGTGGTGGTGGTGAGTGGTGGTCATATTGGTGGTAGTAACCGTGGTGGATATGGTGATAGTGGCTCTGGCGTTGGTAGTCGTTGTGATGATACTGGTGATGATGGTAGTACGTGATCTTTTAGGTATTTGTGTCGCAGATGGTGCTGATGGTGGCAGATGGTGCTGATGGTGGCAGATGGTGTTAATGGTGGTAGTGGTCTGATGGGTGGTTGTCCCTGGTCGTGAGGAAAGCGGGATTGAGAAACGAGACGAGGTATGTGTGTGTGTGGGGGGGGGGAAGGTGTTGCTGTTGTTTGTTGCTTGTTGCTGTGTGTGTGTGTGTGTGTGTGTGTGTGTGAGAGAGAGAGAGAGAGGGGGGGGGAGGATGAGGATGATCTCTGTAAGTCTGTAAGAAGAAAGAGAACAATGAGAACCAGTGACAGTGTGATTACGAGATGATGATGATAGAAGAGGACAGAGGAGTAGAAGCATGGCTGGAGAGAGGCAGGCAGGAGTGAAAGACTGAGAAGAACGAGAACAGTAAGGAAAAGGGGCAGATGCCATGGTGCGCTCAGCCACGATGCTCAGCTCTGTAATTTAGGCCTTTGAGTCTGTGGTGGGTTATTCATTTACTAACCTGGGACACGAGGCCAGTTTATTATCCAGGTTTCCATAGTTATCTGCCATAAATGTTATCCTTGGTACTAGTTTTACCTAACAAGTTACAAAGTGTGGATGGACATATGAGTTAAGTGGAGCCAGCTGCCCGCACCAGGAATCGAACCCTGGCGCTGCTTCAGAGAAAAGATTATTTATGAAAGGCAGAGTCACCATCATCATCATCATCATCATTATTCCGTCTAGAGGCATAATTGAACTAAAAATGTGTGACGGAGATTACGACAAAGGGAGAATGATAATATTGGAAAGGCAAGGAGAAGGAAGAGAAGGTGCACAAGGGAATGGAAGGGATCGAAAGAGAGAAAATATTATGAACAAGAAAAATTGAGTGAAGTAACAAGAAAGTAATGCCGAGATGAAAGACAGAAATGTATTGGAAGAAATAGGCAAGAGCACATAGATGGAATGAGAGGGAGAGACGAAGATGTGTGAGCAGTGAAAGGATATGAAAAGGAAGAGAAGAAATGTGGAATAACAGAAAGGACTTCAGGGATGGAAAACAAGGAGACAAGAAGGGTGAAATGAAAGTGCAGAGAGGTGAAAGAAAGAAAGTAATACTGAACTGAGGAAGTGAGGAAGAAAGGATGGGAGGGAGGGACAAAAGTGTGAAATAAGAGAGAGATATAGACAAAAGAAAATAGAAGGGAAGAAGGTTATGAGTGGAGAAAGATGGAGTTTGGGAAGATGGAAGAAAAGAGATGGGGAAAGGAGCGAAAAGGTAAAGAGTGTGAAATAACAGGTAGAACGTGGTAAAAGAAGATATGAGGGAAGGAGATAATAAACGTAGACAGGATTAGAGAGACACTGGATAAAAAGAGATGGAAGTGAGAAGTGACAGGGAGAAAAGAGAACAGTATGAAAAAAAGATGTGAACTAACAGGAAAATTGAGATGAATGACAAAGTGGAAAAAGAAAGGAAAAATGAATGAATGAAGGTGGGGTAGGGGAAGACAGAGAAAGGAACGAATAAACGAAATACTGTAGATTGAAAGAAGAGATGAAGAAAGACCAAAGAAAAAGAAAGAGGAAGAAAGACGTGTAAAATGATGGAAGAGTGA
The DNA here is from genome assembly GCF_032717465.1 of Coenobita brevimanus. Taxonomy (NCBI): domain Eukaryota; kingdom Metazoa; phylum Arthropoda; class Malacostraca; order Decapoda; family Coenobitidae; genus Coenobita; species Coenobita brevimanus. Next base: position 1,864,429 of record NC_137017.1, on the reverse strand, counting down.
AAGTAGGAGGAGGGCAGAGAAGGATGAAGGGGAGTGAATGAAATGCTAAAGGCTGAAGGGAGAGATGAAGAAAAATTGAATTAGGGAGAGACTGGGAGGAGAAGGGACGTGAGCAGTGAAAGGCAGTGGGGAGAAAGAGAACACTGTGAACAAGATAAAAGTGTGAGGGGCACGATAATGAAAAGATGAAAGTAGGAGATAGGAAGGAATAAGCGTAGAAGAGAATAGTAGGGAAGAAAAGGGGAAAGAACACAAGAGAGAAGTGCTGATTAAAAAGAGGAAAGGAAGGAAAGAGAGAAATACTGACTAAAAGGAAGAAAGGCAGGAAGGAAGGAAAGAGAGAAGTACTGATTAAAAGGAAGAAAGGTAGGAAGGAAGGAAAGAGAGAAGTACTGATTAAATGGAAGAAGGGAAATAAAGAGATTGGACAAGGGAAAGATGAGAGGAAGGAAGGAGAGAAGTGTAGAATAACATGAAGATGGAGACGAAAATAGACGATAGAAAGTGAAAAGGCGAAGAAAGATGGAAGAAGAATATTATGAAGGCGAGACTGGGGAAGAAGAGAATAATGAATGAATGGTGAAGGAATGAGAGAGAGGGGGAAAAAAAATAGTAGGAGGCTGGGATGCATGAAAGGGAGAGTAGAAAGGCAATTTGTGAGAGAGAGAAAAAATATATATATATATATATTGATAGATAGATAGATAGATAGATAGATAGATGGATATTTAAGGAGAGGGGAGAAGAAGAGGGAATGGATGTATGGAATATAGAAATGAATGAAATTAAGACGAGCAAGGCGTAAAAATAAATAAAAGAACTAATTGAAAAGAAGGGGGAGAAGGAGGAGAGAAAGGAAGAGAAAAGGTAAAGTGAGGAAAAAGTTGGTGTTACGTAAAGCAAAAATACGAGTTTAAAAATATACCGCTATCTTTATCATTGTCTTTTTTCCCTTCTTTCTTTGCTTTTCCTCTCAACTTTGGGGAGACCTCGTTGTAAAAGGTTTATTTGGTTTGCATTAATAAGCAGTTTTTGTGGATTTCTTTAGACATAGTTTTTGTTTTTAATTTCTTTTAACTTATGTTTTAAATGGTTTCTTTTTTATTAAAATACGTGGTTTACTTTAATTAATGAGATTTAGTTTTTTACTGTTTTAGGTGGTAAATTTCGTTCAGTGTTTATTTTGGTTTATTTTTTTGTCATGAGAGTATTATTTAATGTAATAGTATAATGTGATTGCATAGATTGTTTTTTCATTAACGTCATAGTTAGTGTATTTAATTTACTAGATTGTTTATACTGACATCTTTACTATCATCAGTGGTTTAAGTTTGTTTATTTCATGATGTAGGGACTTTATTTGGTTCTCTGCAAGTAATTGAAGATTTGTTTATGCTGCGTGGCCTGTGAGCTTTCCAGGTACAATAGAGAGATATTGGAATGCAGGGTTTGAAGATTTTCGTCATTATTCCATTTAATTGTTTTGCACAGTGCCTGGATCTGTGTGTGTGTGTGTGTGTGTGTGTGTGTGTGTGTGTGTGTGTGTGTGTGTGTGTGTTTCCCCGTACCATTATTTTATTCGGTAATTTATGAAACTTCACGAATGACCTCTACAGACCTAGGAAGCAAATAATAAATATAATGATAACAAAGGAGGTCACTGGTATAAAGTGTAGATAAGAAGCCTTTGTGGGAACCGCTTTAACGGGGAAGAAAAAAATGAAATGAACGTAAGCGCTAGAGAAAAAAAAATGATAGAAAAGTATGCGTCTTGTTATTAAAGGGTTAGTCAAGTTTTAATTATTATATCACTACAATATTTTTTCCAAAGCTGAATTAAATCATCTGTCAAAAGAAAGAAAAAATATAGAAAAGGAAGCTATCGTTCTGAAGGGGTTCATGGAGAAGGGAGGGTGGGTTCTGAGCCCTTCACTACGAGGGTTCTCTTCCACAACTGAATAGGATCGCTGTCTGTTGGAAAAGTTCATCATCATCATCATCATCATCATCATCGAAGTCCCTGTTTTCACCCCCATCTTTGTAGTCGTTTCATGGTTGGGAGAACGTAGGCATTCCATTGCAGATACCCCCAGATGATTTTATTCAGCCGACAGAACCTTTAAAAAGCCTAGGATTGTTGTTAGGAAGAATGAAAAAAAAAAAACGTGATAGTATTAGGGGGTGTGAATTGGATAGCGTGGTGTGGGTGGGAAGATGAGGACAGGCTTCAGTGCAGAGTTGGGTGAGAGAGAGAGAGAGAGAGAGAGAGAGAGAGAGAGAGAGAGAGAGAGAGAGGGATTTGGAAACGATGAAGAAATGATCGTGAACTCTTCACTGGTGAAAAGGAAGACCAAGAACGAGGATCAATGAAGGGGTGAAATTCTCTCTCTCTCTCTCTCTCTCTCTCTCTCTCTCTCATGATAGATAGATAGGTGAGTAGAAAGATAGATAGATAATCACACGATGTATTTAAGTGGACCTAGATTAGTTAGTTTGTTCCCCGAGGCCCAGCGGTCCTCCTACATACAGTACTACATGATGTCACCATATAGCCTCACATGTCACCTCTTGGGCACTATTAACGAACCGTCAGTACCAACCCCTTCAGAACGATGGTTTCTTTTTTTCCGTTGCTATCCCAGACGATTTTATTGCTAAGGAGAGATTTATTGAATGGAAGGGGTTTGATACAGACTTCATTAACCTCTTCACTAAATAGATACATAGATAGACATATAGATGGATGGATGGAGAGAGAAGTATACTGATAGATAGGTGTATAGTTATACTGATAGATAGATAGATGAATACAGTTATGCTGATAAATAGATGGAAGGACGGATTGATGAATGGATGGATAGATAAATAAATATAGATAATTAATTATAGTGTATAGATCGATAGATGGACGGATGAACTGATGAATAGATAAACAGATAGATAGATAGACTGGTGGATAGATAGATAAATAGATTAAACTGTTTCGATGTTAAGTGCTCGGCAAGTTCGTAGGCGAAAATAAATTACGCGTGAAGAAAGAGGCGGTGAGGAAATGAGAAGGGGAGGAAGAAAGAGAGGGAGGAATGAAATGAAGAAAGAGATGAGGTAAAGGGGTAACGAAGAAAGAAGTGGGGAGGGAAGACAAAGGGATGGTGAAGAAGCGAGGAGAAGAAAGAGAGGGATGTTGGGGAGAGATGAGAAAGGAATCTAAGAAAAATAGGGATAAAGGAAGTCAGCTGTCAGAAGGAAGAGAACCAAAAACAAAGGCAGTAATTATAATAGTAATGATAATAATAATAATGATAATGATGACGGTGATGATGATAATAATAATAATAATAATAATAAAATAATAACAGTGATTATATAAATATTCTCATTATCATCATTCATCATCATCGTCATCATCATCATCCAGTCTCTTTTTCCCACCAACACTTGGAATAAAATAATCGATAAAAGGTGGATAATTGATGAGGAAGAGGAGGTGGAGAAACAGAGATAATGAAACGACGATAACATGGAGAAAGAAAGAAAGAGAGAAAGGGAGAGATGACGGAAAAGGAAGATGGGTAAGCAGAAAGAGGAGGAGGTGAGGAAAAATGTCCGTAGAATTAAATGAGAAAACAGGGAAGAAGGAAGGGAAGGAGTGGGTGTCTAGAGTTTAAAGAAAATTAAAAGAGAGAAGAAAGAAGGAAGTGCGGAAAGAATAAGAAAAGAAAGGTGGTAGTGATCAAATGGATATTGGGAGGGAAAACGAAAACGGAAAGGAGAGAGAGAGAGAAAGAGAGAGAGAAAAGAATTATGTGGATGGAAGGAGGGGAGAGAGGTAGGATGGAAAGCAGAAAGGAGGTACAGAGAAAGATGTAATCGGGAGAAATAGATCGGAATGAAGAAAGACGAAAGACGAAATATAAAAACGAAAGAAGGGAAGAAGGGAGATAATGAGGGAGAAAAATCGAGGTTGGGGAAAGAAAAGGAAGGAAGGAAGGAAGGACAGAATTATGGAAGATGGAAGGAAGAGAAGGAAGGAGCGCTTGTGAGGAAGGAATGGAGGTAGGGATGAAATAAAAGGAGGATGAAAGAGGGAGAGAAGGGAGAAGGGAAAACAGTATGAGGGAGAAAGGAAAAACAGAAGAGAAATATAACTGGAAGAGAAAGAAGAGAAGGAAAGAAGTAATAAGGAAGGAGCATGACTGAAGAAAAAAAAAAGAGGGAGGAAGAAGCATGATTGAAGGAAAGGAGGAGGAGGAGGAAGGGAGGAAAAGAAGAGAGGAAGGGAGGGAAGTAAGAGAGGTGGGGAGGGAGGGAGGGAGAGAAAAGAAGGAACCGCTATCCCCCGGCAAAAACCCGACTTGTTATTGTCACGTAAATTTTGAAACCTGTGTCGGGCAAGGTTACCCCCCACGCACAACCACATCAACCACAACTACCACAACCATCTAAATACAATCCCCATCTATCACTAGTACCACCCTCACCTACCACCAGTACTAGTGCCACTCCCACTAACCCCAACTACCACAACCATCTCACCACAACTACCAAACCCACGTAAATCACAACTACCACACCTACGTGAATCACAGCTATCACAACCAAATTAACCACAATAAATATTTCTGCCTTAACCACATTAACCACAGCTACTACTCTTATCATTTGGTTTCTTACCACACTTTTCATTATAACCTATTCCACCACAGCCTTCAAAACCACTACCATACCTTCCACCCACTTCTACCACGAACACCACGGCAACCACTGCCATACTCATCGCCGCCACCATTGCTACCACCTATATACACCTCCAATTAGTCACTATCAAAGGTGCTTCATCTACCACACCAGTCACCACCACCACCATCACCACAAGCACTACAACCACCACCACCACCACCACCACTACACAACCACCACCACTTCTGCCACAAACACCGCAACAACCACTACCATATTCATCGCCGCCACAATTGGTACCACCTATATAAACCTCCAGTCAGTCACTGTCAAAGTTGCCTCATCTATACCACACCAATCACCATCACCACAATCACTACAACCACCTCCATCACCACTACCACACCACCACCACCATTGTTCGGAACCGGTCCTGATAAGATTACTGCAAAAAATGATAATAATAATAATAATAATAATAATAATAATAATGTCAATATATACAACCTATCAAAACATTTAGACAGATAACTAAACAGTAAACCTTCGTACGGGATATGGCGGTGCTGGAGAGGGCCTTCACGTGGTGGCACTGATATGACTGGGTGGTAGGGCTGCAGAACAATGGTAATTTAGGCCTTCAGTCCACCGGGTTCACGTTCCGGACGAGTCTGGCTTACACCTCCTCCTCCTCCTCCTCCTCCTAGTACTACTACTACTACTACTACTATACTACCGGTGCTATTACTGTTACTACTAATACCATCATCACCACCACCACCACCACCACCACTGCTACTACTACTACTACTACTACTACTACTGCTGCTGATGCTGGAAATGGCTAACACTATTTCCTTCTCACTAACCTCACACAGCTTACAGAAACCATCGCAAAAAGGGGTTCAGACTCTCGATTAGCGATGTAAAAAATAAAGGCTGAAAATGATGTCACGTTGTGGGTGAAAATTGAGAACATTGTGGCTTATTCTCTTCAGTGTCAGACGATTTTATTCATCTAAGGAGATTTACTGATGCCATGAGGTTAAAATCGGTACTCCTTTTTACTTTTATCTCTCATAATAGATAAATAAATAAATAATCTGTTCTTGCTTTAGGTTTAATGTATTCTCCTCTCTCTCTCTCTCTCTCTCTCTCTCGATTTCTACAACGGGAAAAGGGAAACGGTGGAGGCAAAAATCCTTCTTGTGTTGGAAAGGTGAACTACTCTATGAAGATTAGAGAGAGAGAGGGGGGGGGGAAGAAACCACTAACACAAGGTGACCCATAAACAGCTCTGCACTAGACACTATCTTGTGCTTTGTGGGAATGGCTCAGTCTGCTGGTGTGGGTGTGGTAGTGAGAGTAGATGAGTAAATGAAACAGGATAGACATTGATAACGCTGACTAAACCGTCCCGCAGCACACAAGAATTTGTCGGGCGGAGTGGACGAGGAGTGTTATATATGGATCACCCTTTATGTTGCCAGAGAACACACACACACACACACACACACACACACACAATTATATATGGATCACCTGTATGTTGCCAGAGAAACACACACACACACACCACTACTACTGCTGTTGCTGCTACTACTACTACTACTACTACAACTACTACTGCTGCTGCTGCTGCTGCTGCTACTACTACTACTACTACTACTACTACTACTACTACTACTACTACTACTACTACTATACTACTGCTACTACTACTACTACTACTATACTACTGCTACTACTACTACTACTATACTACTGCTACTACTACTACTACTACTACTACTACTACTACGGCCTCATGTGAATAAAATCCCATGATGTTAACAGTAATAAATAAAAATACATCTTAGCAGCGAAGATATTAACCGTAGCAGAAACCGCAAGACGCTTCAGGCTCTGCGGTCAGGGTTCCGGAGGAGGCGAAATGAAAACGGGTCCACAAGAACAAGTACAAGCAGAGAGACCGTTCATTGTCCTTGCGTCGCGTAGTTATAGAAGTGTATCGGGGCGAGGAGAGGGAGACCGAGAATGAGAGAGAGAGAGAGAGAGAGAGAGAGAGGATGTCATAGATGAGGCTGGATATATTTTTTGTCTGCCACAATTGCTGAAAACCGGAATATGGCGTCTGGCAGTAGATAATGTACAGATTCATTTTACTGTCACCACTGTCAGTATTATCACCACTATCGCCATCAGGTTTACGAGGATCAATGCCTTATCATCATCACTATCACTGCTACCGCCACATCGGTATCACCGTTATCACCGCTACTATTGATATGAGCCTCACCGTTAACACCACCGTTAGCTCTATCAACACCACTGCTTTCCTCACTATCACTATCACCACTGTCGTCAGACTGTCATCATCACCACCAGTCATCACCACCACCACCACCACCAGTCACTACCACCACCACCACCACCATCAACAACAACAACAACTAAAACCACTACAGCAACAATGCAACCACCACCACCGTCACCACCATCACCTCCTCCACAACCACCACCACCGCCACCGCCACCGCACTACCACCACCACCTCTTCACCTCTCCCACGACCTCCACGTCCACCACAACTAGCATCTAGCCTCCTAAACTACCACAGCTACCATCATTCCCCAGATCGGCACCAGGACCAAAATTACCACCATTAATGTAACCAAAATCACTACTACCATCAGAGCAGTACAGTACAGTATCACTCTCTCTCTCTCTCTCTCTCTCTCTCTCTCTCTCTCTCTCACACACACACACACACACACACACACACACACACACACACACACACACACACACACACACACACACACACACATACACACACACACACAGAAGGAAATAGAGGAAGGCGAGATAGAGAGAGGAAAAAGAGAGGGAGAGTGTAAGGAGGAACGTTGGAAGGGAGAGAGAGTATAAGAATGTGGAGGAGGGTAAGTGGCAGGAGGTGGGAAGGGCGACTGGGAATAGAGGTAGGAAGGGAGGAAGAGGAGGAAGAAAGGAGGATGAAAGAGAGAGGAGGGAGGGAGGAAGGGAGAGAGAAAAAGTAGACAAGAGAGAAGATGGGTCACTTCCTGAGGACCCCAAAGAGTGGAGTGAAGGTCGGAGGGAGGGAGGGAAGGAGGGAGGGAGGCATGTGGGAAGAAGGGAGAGAGGACGGTATGTGAGATGGAAGGAGGGAGGTATGTGAGGTGGGGGGAGGGAGGGAGGAAGGTATATGAGAAGGAAGGAGGGAGGGAGGGAAGTATGTGAGAAGGAAGGAGTGAGTGAGAGAGGTGTGTGAATAGAAGGGAGGGAGGGAGGTATGTGAGTAGGAGGGAGGGAGAGAAGTATGTGGGAAGGACGGAGGGGGAAGGTATGTGAGAAGGAAGGAGAGAGTGTCGGACGTATGTGAGAAGGAAGGAGAGGATGAGGGAGGTGTGTGAGAAAGGAAGAGGGAGTGAGGGGGCTATGTGAGGAGGGAGAGAGGGAGAAAGGTATGTGTGATAATGAAGGGAATGAAAGAAGGGGGAGGGAGAAAGTGGTGAAAGATGGGGAGGAGGAAAGTATTAGTAAGAAAAGGAGGGAAGGAAAGAGGACGAAGAAAAGGAGGAGGATCTGTAGGTGGGAGGGAGGAATATTTGTGGGAACGAATGAGAAGGAGGCAGGCTAGAAGATAGGAAGATGGGTTTTATGAGAGAGAGAGAGAGAGAGAGAGAGAGAGAGAGAGAGAGAAACAACTCTTTAGGAATTCCTTTTCTCAGTGAAGATTCCCAACAACTTTCGACCCTCGTAGCTGTACCGCCTCTTCAGTACTGTGACGTTGTAGGTTCTTGCTACCTCCAGACGGTTTTATTCATATCAGGAACTACCCGTCCTACTGAAGGGGTTGATTAAGTCTACAACCCCTCCAGTTAGGAAAATCTCGCTGTTGATATAGGAACACAGGAAATGAAGGAAGGCTTGAAGGAGAAATGGATGAGAGACGATGTAAACCCGGAGGGAGAAAAAAAAAATTAGAGGGAAGGAAGAAACAGAAAGGAAAAAGAAAGATGCAGGAAAGAAGGAAGGAATCTAAGTCAGAAAGAAGGAACGTGTAATTATAAGAAGCACAGAAAAGAAGGAAGCAGCTCACGAAGAAAGGAGGAAGGAAGGAGAGCGAGAATAAGGAGGAAGATCAGGAACAAATAAATGTATGAATCAGGGAAATGAACGAGTTAATGAAGGAAGACGGAAAAGAAGAATGAAGTAGGGAAAGAAGAAATGCATGAAAAAGAAAGCAATATAAGAAAAAATGGTGTGAATAAAGAAATGATTGCAGAACAGAAAGAAGGAGTGCGGAGGTGAAGGAAAGAATAGCCGAGAACTAAGGGATGCATAAGGAAGGAACGGAAGTCAGTATGAGAGAAGGAATGAAGGAAGAAAAGAGGGGTAATACAGGGAGGGAGAGAGGAAACTAAGAAAGGAGGAGGGAAAGAAGTGAACGAGAGAGGGAACTTGGCAAAATGAAGTAATAAAAGAGGGAAAGTTAGAACGCAGGAAAAAGATAAGAAAAACTAAACCGATGAGGGATTATGAAGGCCGTATTACTGATATTCCATAAAGTCTACGGGAGAGCATCATCGTGCGTCCGAAAAACCTTAGGGTGTGACTGACCGAATGGGCCGCTTCATGAGATACTCTGACATTTAAAAACGAAGGAATAAATGAAGAAATAAAATGGAAAAATTTACATGGAAAAAGAAAGGAAAACAAGATAGATGGGAGGAAAAGCACAGGAAGGAAAAGTATGAAAACAGTAGAGTAAAAAAAAAAAGAAAAAAAGAGGAGGAAGAAAGTACTGTAAGAACAAGGAAGTGCAAAAAAGACAGAAAGAAGGAAGGTAGGTAGGGAGAGGGTAACGCGGGAAAAAGTATGCGAGGAAAAAGGAAAAACGAAGGAAGAAAAGAATGCAAAAACGGATGGAAAGAAGGAATGCAGGAAGCAGGAATGAAAGTGACCACAAAGGTTACACACACACACACACACACACACACACACACACACACACACACACACACACACACTCCTATTACATCTCAAGTCTTTTGTTTCTGTTGCTAGGAGGATGTGTGTGTGTGTGTGTGTGTGTGTGTGTGTGTGTGTGTGTGTGTGAGAGAGAGAGAGAGAGAGAGAGAGAGAGAGAGAGCAAATTAAATACCTTACAGTTTAATAACACTTGAAAACCCACGATTCAGCTTCGTATCCCAGGCAACATTTCTGCTATTTCTAGTTTTTTCCTCTTCCTCCTCCTCCTCCTCCTCCTCCTCCTCCTCCTCCTCCTCCCCCCTCCCGCCCCCCCTTTTTTTTTCATTGGACGGTTTTCGTTTACCCAATGACGTTTTCAGTTTCGGTGCGTTACGTGAGGGGAATTTCGGAGACGCAGACAAATCCGCACCTGCATTCCAACCTTGGAGAGAGAGAGAGAGAGAGAGAGAGAGAGAGAGAGAGAGAGTAATGATGTGGAAGGAGGGGTCGTTGCTGAGTAAGGACAAAATTGCTTGTAGGTCCAGTCGTCGAGGTTACCCCTAGTAGGATATGACGTCATGGAGCAGATTGACATAGATATATTGATAGACAAATTAAATGTATAGAAAACAAATGGATTGAAACCTTAGAGATTCATATATACTGTACAGCTAACGATCGATTTCCTGCAGTAAGAAATGTTTGTAATGAGATCAAAGGAGAGAAAATACAAGTATACATAATCTTTCCATCTACTGTATATTCCCTGTTAGAAATCCAAGCTCCGTATACGGCTGAGTGCAAGTCATTAAAAAAAAAAACAATACTGAGGCCCGCATTTTCGTCGTTTAAGAAGGCTCCCTAGCACCCCTTCCTTAGCGATTTGTATTCGGATGTGGCTGGTTAATACCGTTTTGTACTTTATTTATGCAGAGTATTGTGATACTGGAAGGATCTATTTCACACAGAATAGGACAGTAAGGTGTAATAAGCAAAATAAATCACTCAGGTAAAGGTGTTAGGGAGCTTCCTTAACTGACGAGAATGAGGCTATAGGAGCCTTCAGGCCAAGGACGAACTTTTCCCTTTAGCCTTGCTGCTACCAGACGATTTAATTCATTTTCAAAGGAGACCTCTATTAGTGAGGGATGAAGGCTCTCTAACCCTTACTATTCTGAAAATCGCACCTTATCTGAAGAAAATCGCCTGGCAAATGCAAGAATAAAATATGATACAGGTCATCGGATTCATGAGGAAAGAAGAATTCAGATTCCCTCCAGATCTCTTCTTCCAGACACAGCCCTTACTAGAAAAAATTGTCGTAAGTTAAGGAAATAGCCTCTTAATGTCTCTTTGGCCCGTATTCTCGATGGTTAAGGAAGCTCCCTGACATTTTCTTAAGCGATTTAGTTTGCTTATTTCACATGCTTGTCTTTCTCTGTTGCATAAATCCTCTTATTATCGCCGTACTTTGCATAAACAGCGTACAAAAGGACAAAAGGATAATAACCAGCCATATCCTAAAACAAATCGCTAAGGAAAAGGTGTTAGGGAGCCTCCTTAAGCGACGAGAATAGGGACCTTTGTTCTTCCTCCAAACGCAAGTCTTTAGTTACGGGAGGATCGTTATCGTAAGTTATGTCCTGATTCTCGACCCCGGGTTCAACGACCAGATGGCTGGAGCGCTAACCATTGCACCGTGCCGCATAAAAGGACACTTAATACTGTACCTATTGGAGAGAGAGAGAGAGAGAGAGAGAGAGAGAGAGGGGGGGGGGAGGGAGAGAGAGGAGGGAAGGGGGAGGATGTGTTGGAAAAATTAGTGAGACAGGTCGAGAAAAAGGGGTGTGTGGGAAGTTGAAAAAGAATGAAAGAGAGAGCTATAAGCAGAATATGGAATGGTTAAGGAAACATAATTGAGAAGAAGGACGGTATTCTCTTGGACCTACTTGACTCCCCAGTATTTCTTCCTTACTGGTTTGTATTGAGTTCGGGCGTTATTGTGTGTATGTATGTATGTATCTATCTATCTGTTTATCTATCCACCTATCTATCTATATATAGACTATATTGTGGTAGGTGGGGTCACTCACCATCCACTCACTCGATGTAGTGCTGCTCTCGGGTGTCTGCCCTTTCCACTCCATCTTTCTTTCCTTCCATTCTCTTCTGTCTTTCTTTCCTTCATTCTTTCCTTGTCCTTCTGCCTACGGGTGACTTTACAGTCCCTCTTCTGTCTTTCTTTCCTTCATTCTTTCCATTTCCTTCTGCCTGTGGATGACTCTACATTGAGTGACAAGCCAAATGGTTTCCTGTGCACCAGGAAACCATTTACTACGCTGGGTGGTAACCATAAAACCAAATTTTGGCGCCTGGTGGTTTCGTGGGTAATTATTGCGCTCCAGTCGGATTGAGCCGGTGAAGGTTGATATCCAGGGGGTGGTTGGGGTTGATTGCTCATGTAATGCCGCTCAGGGATGAGTGAGGCTGGTCACTCTCATCTCAAATGTCGGGACCAACTGCCTAGCAGGCTCCTACGCTCCTCATGGGGCAATGTAGGATTGGGTGACGGATGGATATATATATACGAGTATATATATATATATATATATATATATATATATATATATATATATATATATATATATATATATATATATATATATATATATATATTTTGTTTGCGATTAATAGAAACTATGTTGATACTGAGATGAATTTGTAAAACACACACACACACACACATACACACACACACACACACACACACACACACACACGCACACAGTTACCTAGAAACTCCTGGGTCTCACCCTCGCACCCCCCACGTAATAAATTGCACACATCCGTTGCCTAAATTTTGTGAGGCACGTAAAGTACATCATTATGAGAAGCAATTGTAGACACGCTCCCAGGTAGGCGGATGTGGGTGTGCAGTAGGTGATGATGAGGCCTCGTGTGTGTGTGTGTGTGTGTTTCAGACAGGAGATCTGGCTACGGCACTTTTAATGCAAACAATTATAAATTTTTTTGCGACTTTGATTTCGGAAATATGTAGAGGACTGTTTCGGAAATGCGTAGAAGGGAATTTTAGATGTGCAGAGAGTGCTATGAGAATGTGGAGGTGAGGGGGTGAGGAGGCTGCCTGTATGTTTAGGCGTGTCGGAAAGAGGAAATCCTGGTATTTTCATTATGGGAGGTATATACAGTATATATATATATATATATATATATATATATATATATATATATATATATATATATATATATATATATATTTGGTGTGTGTGTGTGTGTGTGTGTGTGTGTGTGTGTGTGTGTGTGTGTGTGTGTGTGTGTGTGTGGATAAATAAATAGATAGTTATGTTTCGTCTAGCTCTCCGAAATGCGAAGTATTTTTATCATTATTATTATTATTATTATTATTATTGTTGTTGTTGTTGTTGTTTTCGCTGGTATTATTATTATTCTCGCCTCAGAGTTTCGCAACGATTCCAGGAGAACCGGAGACTACATAAGAAATCTGAAGGGTCCAGGTTATGTGTCTTGGCATGGGCCATTGCTGATTGAAAAAAAAAGAATCCAAATCTATCCATTGGGGTCAAGGTCATTGTAAGCAACAGTACTAGCAGATACATGCGTTCTTCGACACCTTTGTCTCCCTTTTTGATGTTGCACAAGAAGTTAGCTTAGGGTCTTCAGATCTTGTTTATTTATATTACCCATACCATACCACATACTGAAGCTTGATTGTGGCAACCCAGTAAGAATATGTAACTAATTGTTATTATTGCGGTCTCTGAGTCTTGCAACGATTCCAGAAGAACTGGAGACTGCGCAAGGAATTTGAAGGGCCCAGGTTATGTGTCCTGGCATGGACCATTGCTGATAAAAAATAAATTCCAAATCTCCCAGTGGGGTCATGGTCACTAAGAAATAGTAGGTGGAGACTAGTGACTGTCCGTAGGACAGTTACAGAGTTCTAGTTTTATTACTGTTGTTCTTATCATCATTTTTGCCGGGGGGGGGGGGGGCGTTCAGGGGGCGGATCTGTTACAAACCGAAAGAGTAAGGATAGCTGTATCTAACTCCATTTCGAAAAGTATAGTCCAAGGCGAATAACATCATCTAGTGCCAGCAAGAATAAGAAGAAAAAAAACAGGCTATCGGATTTAAGGAACTAAGACTGCAAAATATGTTTAATATTTTAAACCCGAGAAATGTTTGCAGAAATCTAAAATCTACAAACCATTAATACAGGAATCTGTGGAGCCATACTAATGTTGGGAATTGAAATTTTTGAATGGATACTGTGATCTCGAGCGACGTCAGCCAAAGATTAAGTGTTAACCCCTCAGCACGGGGACGTCAATAATATTTCACTCCTGCCGTCTCCGGACGATTTTATTCAGCGCAGGAAAAACCATACTAACTTTAGGGATTAGATACAACCTTCACGAACGTCTTTACTACGAGCTGAGTAAAATCGTTCGGTGGTAGCAAAAATAACAACTAACCAAAGACTGCAGCATTAACCCTCCTCTCACTGACGACGCCTATTAATATTTCACTCTCCCTCCATACAGACTGTTTTATTTTGATTACATTGGATCACTTTGTTAAGGGGAATTACATTAACGTCCACTAACACCTTCTGAGTATTTTTTTTTTCTATTATATTCTTGTTATCACCAGGCAGTTATTATTCTGTTTAGAAAGATCCTCAAGTACTACACAGGTAAAATCTCAGCTAATACATTTTCTCTTTGCAGTTCAGTAGAGTTTCCATTTCTTCTGACAGCCAAAAATCTGATTCATAAGCACATTTACATCCTTATTTATACCATGTTTCATTGTTTGTGTTTTTTTTTTGTTTTTTTTACTATTTTTCCTTTATCCTTCTGTCTCATTTTTTTTTTTATCTTCTACTTATTTTTGTATTTTATTTTGTGTATAAGCTGGGTCTGATTAGCCTTCCCGGTGTCTCTGTCGGCTTAGCTTGCAGGGTATGATTGATTGGGGATTTTTTTTTTTTTTTTTTTTAATTCTCTTATTTTATCTGTCTGTCGGATTTTTTGTTGACAAATCTGTCCATCCCTCCATTCTTCCATCCACGCATTCTGCCACCCCTCCATCCACGCATTCAGCCACCCATCCATCCACGCATTCAGCCACCCCTCCATCCACGCATTCAGCCACCCATCCATCCATGCATTCAGCCACCCATCCATCCACGCATTCAGCCACCCATCCATCCACGCATTCAGCCACCCATCCATCCACGCATTCTGCCACCCCTCCATCCACGCATTCAGCCACCCATCCATCCATGCATTCAGCCACCCATCCATCCACGCATTCTGCCACCCATCCATCCATGCATTCTGCCACCCATCCATCCACGCATTCTGCCACCCATCCATCCATGCATTCAGCCACCCATCCATCCATGCATTCAGCCACCAATCCATCCACGCATTCAGCCACCCATCCATCCACGCATTCAGCCACCCATCCATCCACGCATTCAGCCACCCATCCATCCACGCATTCTGCCACCCATCCATCCACGCATTCAGCCACCCATCCATCCACGCATTCTGCCACCAATCCATCCACGCATTCTGCCACCCATCCATCCACGCATTCTGCCACCAATCCATCCACGCATTCAGCCACCCATCCATCCACGCATTCTGCCACCCATCCATCCACGCATTCAGCCACCCATCCATCCACTAACCTGTCTGCATATGTGTCTCCTGTAGGCTATATCTTTCTATCTACCTATCTATATCTTTTTTCTATATCTGTCTATTTATCTATCTCTATATATCCGTATCTGTCTCTCTATCTACCAATCTGTGTCTCATTATCTAATTAGCTATCCACCTATCTGTATCTCTTTATCCATCTATCCTTTTGTCTGTGTTATCATTTATCTGCCTACCTGTCTGTCTGTCTGTCTATCTATCTATCAATTAGTCAATATATATATATATATATATATATATATATATATATATATATATATATATATATATATATATATATATATATATATATATATTTGTCTGTCTGTTGTATCCCCGCCAGGATAGCCACAACAAAAGACCTCCACCCACCCTGATCATGATGCAGTTGCTGTCCTGCATTCCACCCCACCCTCCTTATCAATCCTGGGCCATCATTCCACCCCACCCCACCCCACCCTCAACCTTGAGTCAGATGATCTTGTTTTTATCTTACTCTTGCAACGTTCAGACGATTTTTTTTGCAACTGTGGAAGGATCTCTGGTTGCAATAGGATCAGTTGAGGGTATATTTGGCCTCTTCAGTATGGCAAGTAAATCCTCCCCTCACCCTTTTAATCCTGGTGTTAATTTATTCTTTTATTAACTGTGGTCTTTAATCCCTCTAATCCTAGCGATATCCTGAGTACCTACACCCCGTCATTCCACCCTCCTGTAAATATTTCTGAACCTTGTAATTTGATGTCTTGTACTTCGTCTTTTTTAATAAATTATCGTGTCTTCCATTCCTTCTACGTTTGTCACATTCCCCCCCCCCTCTCTCTCTCTCTCTCTCTCTCTCCCATAGAATTCCACACAACTTCCTCCTTTTTTTTTTTTTTTTTTTTTTTTTTTCTTTTTTTCGCCCTTTACCTTCAAGTTTTTTCCTTCCTCTTCATTCATTTCAATCACACCCTCATTTTTTACAACCACCATGTCACCATCACAAGCGCCACTATCTCTGACTATCCGTACCACCACCTCGTACTATCACCATCATCACTTTTTGTAACAATCACCGTATTACATACAGCGTATAGTCAGACACATGAAAGTCCTTGTAGTCAGTGAATAAAGAACTTAGAGATTTCAATGCCCACAAGAAAGTTATCCAGCTGCTAGTGTTTCGCATGCCCTGGTGACTGAAAACGGTTCTTCCCAAGCTGAATAAAATCGTCTGTCGGTAGCAAGAATGTAAGCCAAATACAGTCATGGCGGTGATGGGGTTAAGTTGCAGGTATTTATTTATTTTTTATTTATTTTTTTTTTTCCCTGAGAACGTTTTTGTCTTTCATTTTTTTATGTATTTTCATTTGAGAGAGAGAGAGAGAGAGAGAGGTGAGGGGTGAAAAGCAAAGATGGTGGTGGTGGTGGTGGGGGTACGGACAGGAAAGAGTGATGCAGTGAAGGGCAGTGGAGGGGGGAGTGGGGGGACGATGGAGGGGGTAGAGGGGGAAGGGAGAGGAAAGGGTTGGGGGATAGGGGGTGGAGGGCAGTGTGGCCGTGACCTGAAGAAGGCTCAGAAGGGGCACAGGTCAGTGGCGGGGAGGGGGAGGGGGGAAGAAAGATGGGGAGAGGAGGAGAGGATTAAAGGAAATGGGGGTGAAAGGTGGGAAGAGGTAAAAAAGCGGAGGGGGAACTGGGAAAAGGGGAGAGTGGATGAAAATTCTCTGTCTCTCTCTCTCTCTCTCTCTCTCTCTCTCTCTCTCTCTCTCGCTGCTCATATTCATCTATGCTAACCCTTTCACTCACTTCCTCTTTATTTCTTGCTTACTCTCTCACTCGATCATACAGTCTATCATGCATTC
This sequence comes from Coenobita brevimanus, assembly GCF_032717465.1. Classification (NCBI taxonomy): domain Eukaryota; kingdom Metazoa; phylum Arthropoda; class Malacostraca; order Decapoda; family Coenobitidae; genus Coenobita; species Coenobita brevimanus. Next base: position 1,847,151 of record NC_137017.1, on the reverse strand, counting down.
AGTCGATCATCTTTCCTCATCTCTCACTCATTCATGTTACTCATCTCTCCTCTTGTCACTCACTCACTCCTCATATCATTCACTCACCCTCACTCACCTTCCCTTACCTTTGACTCATCATTCTTCACCGCATTCACTCGTTATTCACCATTCTTCATATCTCACTCATTCACTCACTTCTTACGTCTCACTTATTCACCTCTCCTCACTTCACGCACTAATCTATCCTCACTCACCTTTCATTTTCGTTACCCATACGCACCTGCTACTCACATCACCTCACTCACTAACCTCTCACTCACTATTTCACCCACTCACTCACTCACTCACTCTTCTCCCTCACCACTCACCCATTCATTCATATACTCACTCACTCACTCCTCACTGATCTCTCACACTCACTCACTCCTCACTCATCTCTCACACTCACTCACTCCTTACTCATCTCTCACACTCACTCACTCCTCACTCATTTCTCACACTCACTCACTCCTCACTCATCTCTCACACTCATTCACTCATCTCTCAGTCACTCACTCTTCACTCATCTCTCACACTCACTCATTCACTCACTCACTCCTCACTCATCTCTCACACTCATTCACTCATTCATTCATTCACTCACTCATCTTTCACTTACTCAGTCACTCACTTCTCCCTTACTTTTCAGTCACTCACACTCGCTCATCTGTTCCTCACCCATCACTCACCCACTCACCTATCTCTCATCTCACACCCACTCACACACACAACCAGTCACGTCTCTCTCACCCAGGCATCCCTCACTCACCCATCACCCACCTCTCTCTCACCCACCCTCCCTGACTCACTCAGGCTTATTCATCACTGACCCATCATATATCTCGCATTTCGCACGACCTTCGCCTCTCTGACCATTCATTTCGTCATGCTCACTAGACTTGTTGTTTATTCATTTTTCTTTATATTTTTCATCTCCGTAACTTCTCATTTTCTTTTTACCTTTTTTTTTTATTCACTTCCCATTCACTCACCTCCCCAGCCTCTTACTCATCTCCTTAATCTCTCACTCACTTCCCTCCTCTTTATTTCGCTTCCTTACCCTCTTCCTCGCCTCAACCTCCTCTCCCTTTCTTCTCATCCCATTTACTCATTGTACTCACCTCTTTCTCACCTCTTCCTCATCTTTCACACACTTCTTTCATTTCCTTCCCCTCTTCCTCCCTCTCTCACTCTCCTTACTCCCCTCTCTCATCTTGTCCTCACTTTCCACACCCCTCACTCACTCATTTCCCTCGTCACTCATCACTCTCACCTCTCACCGACTTCCCTCCCTTTTTCCTCGACTCTCATTCTCTTCCCTCATCTCTCACCCACCTTCTTTAGCCCTTTCACATCTTATTCACTTCCTCCCCCTTCCTTACTCACCTCCTCTCCCTTCCTTAATCAATCCCTTCCTCTCTGTCTGTCTGTCTGTCTCTCTCTCTCTCTCTCTCTCTCTCTCTCTCTCTCTCTCTCTCTCTCTCTCTCTCTCTTCGCATTCACTCACTCACTCATCTCGCTTCACACACACACACACACACACACACACACACACACACACACACACACACACACACACACACACACACACACAATTCACCTGACCTTCCCTGCTGCAACCTCACTTGACATGTACTAAGGCCACACTTGCAACATTGCCAAAAAAATGCGTCCCTATTGTTGTCCAGTGATTGCAAAAGGAAAGGCGGAAGCAGGGTTGAGGCAGGCGGAGACAGGGGAGGTGGTATGAGTCAGGGTGTGTGTGGGGCAGGGAGAGGCAGACGGGGGCATATGAGATGGTGTGAGGGAGGGGTGAGGCAGGGAAAGGCAGAGGGGGCAGGGGAGATGGTGTGAGGCAGGGATGAGGCAAGGAGAGGCAGGAGGAGTAAGTATGTGGTGTAAGGTAGAGATAAGGCAGAGGAAGTGGTGTCAGGTAGGGATAAAATAGAGGGGAGCAGGTGAGGTCTTGTGAGGTAGGGGTGAGGCAAGGGAGCTAGTGTGAGGTAAAGGTGAGGCGGAGAGTAGCAGGGGAGGTTGATATAAGGTGGAGGTTGTAGTGTGTGTGTGTGTTTTAGGCAATGTGAAACAATGGAGGATGTGTGAGGCAAGAGTGATGGAAGATGTGTCTCCTGTGATGAAAGAAGTTATATTTACGTTGATACACGGCTGGCAAATATTAACCTGTTTGTATTCCAGGAGTGTGTGAAACCGTGAGACAGGAAAGTGAACCATTGTGAGGGTATGGTAGGTGTGAGGATGTGGGTATGGTAGTGTGAGGGTATGGTAGGTGTGAGGATGTGGGTATGGCAGTGTGAGGGTATGTTAGTAAGGGCTTCATTGCGGAAGAGGGAGGTAAATGTGATTGGGAATTTCGTGAGGATATGATGCGGTAGTGTAAGGTTGTGGTATTGAGGATGCTATATAAGGTAGAGGTGATGGTGTGGTAGGTATGTGGTATGCGATAGGTATAACAAGGATAGGTTCGGGAAAGGTGATGTAGCGATGTGTGGTATGTTGATGTGAAGGTCGTAGGGGGAGGGAAAGAAATGTTTTTAGCATAAAGAGTGGTGATTACATGGTATATAGTGTGTGAATGGTAGGTGAAACGTAGAATGATATATGGTTGTAATCAGTTAGTGGTATGTGAGAGAGAGATTTGCTGATAAAGAGATGAGTAACAAGAGAGAGGTAGTAGGTGTAAGGTAGTTCCTATGAGGTTGTGACTAGTTAATAGTATATAGCGTGAGATGAGGTCTTTGGCTTGCCTGTATGGGAGGTGTACCCTTAAAGTAGCGAGATAATGTGTAAATCAGGGTAAATGTTTATACTAAAGGGAGACTGAATATCAGGGGCACAGGTTCCCCTAATGTTCCACCTCTGCTGCCTCTCACTGCCCTCTGGTGGCTAATTTCCAGAACTAAGAGAGATTCTGTTTGTTTCTGTGTACAATGATAACTACTTAATATGATCGTCAGGGAGGAAAGTGACAGACATGCCTTAAGCATAAAGCAGAATTGACGGAATATTTGAAAAATTTGTGACCCTGACTGTATGTGTAAAGTTTGAGATAATCTTGATGTTAGCAAATTGTAGTAGAATTTTTGAGACAGCTGTAGTTCGTCCAGTTAATTTTGGAAGTGATTTTTAAATTGTTGTAGCCTCCCCCCCACCCCCACGCTGCAGTTGATTGGCAGAATTAGGCAATACTACGGCTCTGCACCCACGTTGAGGCTAAAAGAGAAGCTGATTTTAGGTCAGGTTAAAATGTACAAAATATAGATGTGAAATTAACGGAGCGCTTTTCTAATGGAGACTGTTTCTAAGCCCTTTTTCTGGATGAGGTATCGCCTTAACTGGGTAGAGCAAGAATTTAAAAATGAAAAAGAAAGAAAATAAAATAGAAGCCATTGCACTGAAGGGGTAAAGAGCAAGATATTCAAAAAGCACTGAGACAAACAAGATGCAGATGTGTGTGTGGACAGTCGCCACGAATTCATGCACATTAAACAAACGATACGGTGATCATGGATGAAAAATGTACAAGAGGTGAGAGTAGGGGGATGGGGAGGGAGGGGGGAATGCTAGGAAAAGTGAGGGAAGGGGGGCAGGGATAGGGAAAGAGAGAGAAGGGGACGGGGGGGCTGAGCGGTGAAGAAGAGAGCGAAAAAATAAAAACGGAAAAGAGAAATAGCATGCTTAGTTTCTCCGTGCACGAAAATAGCTGTGGGTTTTGCAAGTCATGGTCATGATTTCTACTTTTAATTTTATCACAGATGAAGGTTTTTTTTTTTTTTCTTGGTAGATTTTTCACGCTTGCCTAACCCTTCAAGGTGGGAGAAATTTTAGTTTTTTTTTTTCTTTTTACTTTGCAGCGTCAGACGATTTTATTCAGCTAAGGAGTTGGTTCCCGTCCTCTCAGGGAGAACCTCTTCGATCTGACGACGACTTCCTCGTTTTAACAGCACTATCACCAGACGATTTTATTCAGCGATTATATTCATCTCTGGTGCTGAGCGAGTTGGGGAAGGATATAAGTAACCCCTCCAGTTTGTAAAGTCTCCGCCAAGCTAAAAAGAAAAAAAAATCGTCAGGGAACAACAATAATAAAAAAAAATAAAATCGCCGACATAAAGAGATTACAAACGGTCTTCACCAACTCCTTCTGTACGTGACATTTCTTAACTATTTTACTCTTGCAACCACCGGACGATTTTTTATTTAGCTCAGAGGGTTAATGCAAACTTTCACGTATAAAGTAATATTTCACGTATAAAGTGATATTTCGCTTAGAAAGTATCATTTCGCATATAAAGTAATATTTCGCGTATAATGTTTTGCGTATAAATTAATATTTCGCCTATAAAGTAATATTTCGGCTGTTCGGTGCTATTTCGCTTGTAAAGTAAAATTTCGCTTGTAAAGTAATATTAACGTAAATAGTAATATTTCGTGTATAAATTAGCATTCACGACATCCACAACTGCTTAAAATTCTCTCACACAGGGACTTTTGCATGTCATTTTCTTTATCACAATTTACGCAAACTTTCAAGTATGATTCTCCCTCCCCCCCCCACACACACACACTTTTTTTTTTTTTAAGGTATCTGAGTACCTGATGGTGGTAGGTGTCATGTTCTGTGACCAGAGATAAAGGGCACATCGTGTAGGCTTATGAATATTTCTGCTTTGTGTGAAAACGTTGCAATAAATTCAGCTTTCAGGTCAAAGGTTGATCGGTGTGTCGTGTTCTGCATTGATGAAAAAGTAAAAGATTGTTGTGTTTGGGTTATATTAATTCCCAGACTCCTATGACTCGCCTACAGATGAATAAAATCGTCTGAATTTAGGTGCAATAGCGATTTGTTCTGATCTGTATCATCAGTTGTACAGCCTCGATGATCAGAGGATTCCTATATCACCTTAAATTGGTAGAGATTTTCGTCTTTTTGCAGCTCATTTCGCGTAGCACAGTGACAGAAGATAATATTACGGCTCTGCATACTCTCCACAGCACTTCTTCGTGACTAGCACCACATTTTAGTGTAAATCTATTGTTACAGCCGAGCATCGGAGTTGTAGAGGTGCCACTTTTAAGCCATGTTAAAGTGAAAAGAGTATAGAGACATTGATAACTCTCAGGCTTCAATGTCTCCCTCTCAGCAAAATAAAATCATCTAGCGTTGTCACAAAGTAATCCTGAAGAGTATCGAAGGATCTGATAAATGCAATTTCTATCCTGGAAGTGCGGTGAAATACTGTCTGAGAATGGGATAGATAGATAGATAGATAGACAGGTAGATAAATAATAAATAGATAAATGGATATAGATAGTTACTTACCAACAAAGCTCCAGGCCCAGATGGAATTCCTCCAATTGTTTTGAAAAAGTGTTCCCCTGAACTTGCCTCTGTCCTAGCCAAATTATTCAGACTATGCATACGTACTTCTTTATTCCCAAATTCATGGAAAGAAGCCAATATCCACCCAGTTCCGAAGAAAGGAAGTTCGTCTGACCCCTCCAATTATAGACCAATAGCTGTCACATCTTCTCTTGGTAAGGTATTTGAAACTTTAATTAATAAGCATATTGTTAAACATCTTGAATCCAACAACTTAATTAGTGATAGACAATACGGTTTTCGCCACGAAAGATCCACCATTGACATACTCAATCTCTTAACTCATACCATCCATCAATCAATTGATCTTTTTGGAGAAACTCATGCAGTAGCTCTTGATATCTCTAGCTTTCGACAGAGTATGGCACCGTTCCGTGCTGTCCAAACTCCCTTGCTATGGACTAACGTCTTTTGTTCCTTTGATTTCTTCTTATCTCAGTGACAGGAAAATAAGAGTAAAAGTAGATGATGTATATTCGAATTTCCACTCAATTAACGCCGGCGTGCCGCAGGGATCAGTTCTGGCGCCAACCCTATTTCTGGTTCATATTAATGATCTCTTATCTGTCAGTCACAATCCCGTTCACTCATATGCAGATGACTCAACACTACATAGTTCATTCACACTCAGACATCCATTTACAAAGTCTAATATCTCTACCTCTCAACTCAGTACAGCCATCTCCATAAATCAAGATCTAGCTACAATCAGTGAATGGGGACAAAACAACCTTGTCTCTTTTAATGCTAGTAAAACTAAATATATACAGTTTACTAATAGACAGATATTGCCAGATTCGTACATTACCTTCAGTGCTACTAATATTCCCATCTCCAAAAGTGTTGAAATTCTTGGTGTCTCACTTAACAGTGCCCTCAGCTGGACCTCTCATGTCAGATCACTTGCTAAGGCCGCCTCAAAGAAACTTGGATTATTGTACAGAGTCCGTAACTTCTTCGCCGATGAGCAGTTAGCTATAATTTATAAGAGTCATGTGCGCTCTCAGCTTGAATATTGCTCACCCTTGTGGAATGGTTGTGGAGAGGTTGCATGGAGACAACTGGACAAAATTCAGAATAAAGCTGTTAGAATCATTAACAACCCTGCCATTACATATAAACTACCTCCCCTGCAAGTAAGAAGGAATGTTGCCTCCCTTGCATCATTTTACAGATATTTTTTTGGCAAGTGCTCAGACGAGGTTGCGTCCATGGTGCCGCCTCTCCATGCCTTCCCTCGTGCTACACGAGCATCTGGTAGCGCTCATGACTGGAATGTCACTCAACCATATTGCAGAACCTCTGCCTATCAGAATTCTTTCATTCCCCGAACTGCATCTCTCTGGAACTCGCTTCCCCAGAGTTGTTTTCCTCCAAATTTCAACCCACAACTGTTCAAGTCTAACTGTTACAGATATTTTATGAATGGAGGACACCAGTAGTCTGGTGTATGGATTATTTTTTTTTCCCCCATTTGTTTTTCCTTCCTCCGTTCTGTTATTAAAAAAAAAAAAAAAAAAAGTAGGTGGACACAGATGAGTAGGTAGACAGATAGATTTGATAGAGATGCAGATAGATAGATTTGATAGAAAGACAGATACATACATACATACATACATACATACATAAAAGCTGTGAATTGGTAGGTATCTTAGTGTCTTTAGGACAGTGTATTAGGAAAGAGTGAGAGTCTTGGGTGTTGAGGCTTTAAGAGGCAATATAAAAGGTTATTACTCCTGCTGTTTTTGGTTGTACAGATAAAGTCATGGTATAAGGCGGCTATATAGATAGATAGATAGATGGACGGGTGAGTGAATAGGTGGATAGGTAGATTGGTGGACAGATAGATAGATGAATGGTGGATGGATTAGTGGGTAGATATATATAGATAGATAGGTAGATAGATGGAAGAATAGATGGATAAGTGGATGGATGGATGGATAGATAGATAGATAGATAGATAGATAGAGGAATAGATGGGTAAGTGGATATTGGGACAGATGGATGGGTAAACAGATAGATACATAGGTAGAAGAATAGATGGATACGTGGATAGATGGACAGACAGACAGATAGATAAGTAGATACATAAATAGCTAGGTGTGGAGATTTTTAGCTAGATTGATAGATAAATAGATAAATAGACAGGTGGATACACAGATAGACAGACAGTTTATGAGGTACCAGTGCTATTATTAAAAAAAAAAAAGTTTAGGCTGGAGGTTACCATATTCGACTTCGTGAATGGAGTGTAACAGAGGGAATTATGAGATGTTAACTAGTGAATCATTTACAGATTTTTAATATTTTTTCTTGCTATCTCAAGACGATTTTATTCAGCCCAGGAGAGACCTTTCGAACTGGAGGGGTTAGATATAGCCTTCGTTAACCCTTTCAGTACGAGGTTTTTTCCTTGAAATAGCCCCTTCAATTCTATTACGTACTTTATTTTCTCTTCGTTCCTGCCATATCCAGACGATTTTCCTCGTCACGATTGACTTTTCGAACCCCCAAACGAGTAGCCTTCGCACGTGTCATAAAATCGTCTGGAAGCTGATGAAATAAAATAAGGAAAGATGTTTTGGGATTAAAGGAGCTGAGTATGATCATCAGGAAAATATACAGGTAATATAAAGTGAAAGGGTTAACAGGATAAAACCCTTCTACGGACCCCCTGTGCATGACTTGCCATCTGATATTTCAAAAAAGCCTCGCGGAAAACCCCCCCTCCCCCTCGTATGCAATACAATTCTTCCCCATTTGGCACTTCTGCTTGATCTCTAAAACCTGCCTTACCCTTCCCGTACCCCCTTAAGAGTGTACGGTATCTGGAATGAGTTGATCTTGCCGAAATTACTGGGTGTTTGACCATGACCTGGATTAAAGGGAGTCGAAATTGGGCGAGGGTGAAGGTCAGTGGTAAAGTCAGAATGCTGGAATAATAACGGGTGCAGACATTTCCCAGCAAGAGTTTAAGAGCTGCACAAAGAGCACCTGAATAAACTCGAGAGAAGTATGGCGAAAGGTCAAGGGCACGTATCACCAATATTTATCTTTCATCCTTGAAGTATTTTAGAATAGGCGTCTCCCAGTCCACTTACCATCTTGTTTATAGTTCTCCTGCTTTCAAACTGCCACATTTGCTCTTTCTATCTTTTTTTCTCTTGACCCAGCTTCACCCCATCCTTGGCCGAAAGAAAAGTTCAGGATAGGGTAGGTTAGGACAGGATGGTAACCTTTGCAGGGTTGAGTACGCAGTTTAGGATGATAATGATGATGATAGTGTAGTATGGTAACCTTGGCTGGGTTGGGTACACAATGCATGTATATTATAATTCTACACTCAGTCCCAACAGCAATACCACTGTATGTATAAGGTAAGGCAGAATAAAAAAAGACAGTATATCGATTTTCCAGACACCGCGTTGAGATCATCATCTTTTGTAGCGCTGTGAGATTGGCATCGTGAGGTCTAGAGGTTTTAACCCCATGAATTCCGGTGACGTCTTGTTTTCTGTATTATCCCTTTAATATTTCTGACGATTTCTATTGAACTTATGGCAGACTTTTTCGCACTGTAGTGTTTAGCGAGAGCCTTCATTAACGCCCTCATGGTTAGTGCCTTCCTAACCTGTGGCGTCTCCTTTATTTATTCCTGCTAAAACTTGGACCATTTCTTCTTTTAGGCATGAGGGAGAATTTTCGCACTGGAGGGGTTAGACACTACCTTCATTAACCCTTCCACTGCTAGATGGTATTTCTAAACCTCATTAAATCGCCTGGTGATAGGAAGAATGAAATAAAAAAAATAGAAGTCCTGGTTCTGAATGGGTTAAGGCGAGGCGGGAGAGGTGGAGGGCGTCAGATGAGTTGAGGTGAGGGTGAGGGGTGAGGGAAGGTGAAAAGGCCGGAGGTAAAAGAAATGTATGGGCCTATGAAGTGAAATGAGGGGTGAGGGGTGTAAATGCTCTAAGTAAAATGTGTGAACATGTTTGGGAAAATCAGGGGTGAGAGGAAGGAAGGAAAGAGGAGAGGTGGAGGGTAAGGGAAGGGGAAGATGTGAGATGAAGGGTGTGAGGTTGGAAGGTGAGGGGCGAAAAGGCTGCAGGTAAAGTGTATGGGGGTGTGAGGTGAAATGAGGAGTGAAGGGAGGTGAGGGGTGAGGAGATGGTGAAATAAGGAGTGAGGAGGTGTTAGGTAAAGAGCATGAAATTGTGAGGACGTGGAAAGGGAAGGGGAGGGCGTCAGGTTAGGAATATGTTAGGGAATGGGAAGGGTGAGAAGTAGGGAGAGGTGTGCTTAGGAGAGGAGAGATGAAGGATGAGGACAGAGTATGAGTGAGAAGTGAGAGGAGTTGACGAAAAGCGATGAATGAAGGAGAGGTGAGAAGTGAGGAGAGATGGGGATTGAGGAGGGGTGAAGAGTGAGGAGAAGGGAGAGGTGGGGAGATTTTTGCTAGGAAAGTAAGGACGTTGGGGATGGGGGGGGATGTCAGATAAGGAGTACGAGGGTGTGAGATAAGGAGCATAGGGAGGGTGAGGGAGCCGCCGGATGAGTGTGGGAGTCAGGAATGAGGTGAAGGTAAAAAGACAAAAGGTAATAAACATTATGAGAGTGAGGCAAAGGACCAGGCAGTTTGTGGAGAAGAAAATACTGAAAGGTCGAGACTGTTTGTTGTAGTAGGCATCATTCATTAATTTTAACTTGGCAGAGATTTTCATTTTTTTTGCAGCTTATTTCCTACCGCTCAGTGGCAGAACAAGACAGTATTACGGTACAGCATCACTGCATCCTTTCCACAGTACTTCTCCGTAACAGGCACCATATTCTAATGTTAATCGTTTGTTTAGCTGAGAATTCAAGATGGAGAGATGGTAGTTTTCCGTTCAGTTTAGGTGAATATAGCTACACTCAAGATCTTAGTTACCATACATGTGCGAAGAAAGTATGTCATGATGTGAAAAAAGCAGTTGATTTCGTTCTCAGTTTCAGATGTTGGATTCCTGATGACTCATTTTATTAACTCGTACTACCATGACTTTTTGTTTTGTTGCCATCTCCAGACAATATTAATCAGCTGGGGAGTTTAGATACAGCCTTCACTAACTCACGCAGCACTCCTTCCGGGACACGGCGATGAAAATTAAAAATATCATATCTGTTAGGCGGTAAAACATGGATATGTGTACTCGTATGTTTCAGTGAATAGTGAAAAAAAGAAAATGATTTTTCGTGAATCTAAGCAGCTGTTTTAGAACAGAACTAACAGTTGTACAGACATTATAAATTGTTATCGTGTCAAGATGGTTTCATGTTGTCAGCCTGAAAAATGATATACTGTTACCTGAGCCTCGTTGTGTTACTTTTTTTTTAATCGAATTATAAATACTGCATTGATGATTATATACATACCTTTGTACACATATCTGTTGCCAGTTCATCCCATTAATTCTTGTCGTATTCATTCAGTTGATCGCAAGTCTAGTCCTCGAATTCTATTAAAGTTCAGATTACTTTAAGTAGGTCTTGTCATAGCCTAAAATTTGTGAGTGAAAGCATGTTAATTATTTACTCTCTGGGGGAGGATAAAATTAGCCCTTGTGAAGTGATTATGATGGTATTTCTTGTCTATACTCCTTTACGTTGTGGTGTTCATTCTTAACCCCTTCAACCCGGGGACACTCTCTCTCTCTCTCTCTCTCTCTCTCTCTCTCTCTCTCTCTCTCTCTCTCTCTCTCTCTCTCTCTCTCTCTCTCTCTCTCTCTCTCTCTCTCTCTCTCTCTCTCTCTCTCTCTCTCTCTCTCTCTCTCTCTCTCTCTCTCTGTCCTAACCGATACCAGCCAATTTTATTCAAGGGGGGAAATGCGTCCCCAGGGTGTAGAGGTTAACAGACTATAACAGTAACAATGCATACGTGATGTACTGTTGGACTGGACCTTCGCCGGGAGGGAGAGCTTAAACTAGCATGAACCATTCCTCATGCTGGTGAAGTACGAATGGGAAAGGGTTGTCTGTAGTGTGAGCAATGCTTGTGGTTATCGATATGTTGTAATAGCTGTTTTATGTTATGGGTTTGAAGTGACAGGGTGCTAGCATATGAGATCCTATGAATGGACATGCTACTACTCACCACCACGGCTTGGGTTTCAATCCGAAGGTGAACACGCAGCCACCAAACCACCATGGCTCCAGGAGTTAGCAAGGCTCAGGCACAAGTATTGAACACTGTATACGAAGTGCGGTGTAGCGAGCCATGTCTTAATCTTTAGTGACCCCATGTTGTGCTGCGTGACCTGAGTTCGTAGTGATACAATCTAGCATCCTGTCAGCATTGTTATTTTCTGCTGTTCGCTGGGTAGAGTTCTTGAGGTCATTACTGATAACTTCTTGTTCCTTGTTTGGGCATGTGGAGAGAATGGAGAATGAACGACTGACTAAGAGGGTGTATGTAGGTGAGGTGGAGGGAGGGAGAGGGAGGGGTAGACCGAGGATGAGGTGGAGGGATGGAGTTGAGAGGTATATGAGGGAGGGGGGAGTGAGTTGGGGGGAGGGTAGTCAAATGGTGGGTGACAGAGCGACTTGGAGGCGTTTTGTCTGCGGCCACCCTTTGCGAGAATAGGGCGTCGGGCTATAGATAGATAAATAGATTCTTGTTCCTTTCACGCTTTTGCCTCTCACCCCGTCGTTTCTGACAGTGTGTACTTGTGCGTAACCCTTTGTATCTTAGAGTGTATGATGGTGAGGTGGCTGGGAGGAGAGGGTGAGGGAGACCGAGGCCGACGGGAAGAATTTATGTGTTAGAATATGTGAGGGAAGACGGTACGTGGTGGGGAAGGGGGTCACTGGTGCTCGTTATTTTTCTATTTATTGAAACCTTTATCCAATTTAGAAGAACCCTTCAGAGTGAATGTAGGCTATATCTAGTCCCCTCACTTCGAAGCGTCTCCATCTGAGCCGAAAGAGAGAGAGAGAGAGAGAGAGAGAGAGAGAGAGAGAGAGTCTGCAGATAGCAAGAATAAAACTCAAAAAAGACATCATCATAGCATAAGGGGTGATATTTTTGTGATTTGTTAGCATTAGTTTACATTTAGTCAGTTTTATGTCCATCGCTATGAGAGGTTAGGTGGAACAGAATCGTGTGGTGGTAACAAGTACGAGTATAGAATATGACACGCCGTTGGACTGGAGAGGGTAGTGGAGATTATTTCAAACCCCTTTCTTTACAAGGATGTCCCCGTGAGGTGAATAAAGTCGTCAGTCAGTGGCAAGAATAAAATATAAAAAGACATGGTGCTGAAGAAGCTAAGTTTGACTGACCCTATTTCACCCCATGTAAGGCTTGCGAGGCAGTGAAAGTTGGCGAGGGGAGGTCGGGTATTAATCTTAACCCATTCACTACGATGTATTCTCTATTTTTTTTTTTTTTTCGTCATCCCTAGATTGTTTTAATCAGCTAACACGATACCTGTTAGTGGAAGTACTCGAGCCTGTCTTTATTCATACCTACGTCGGACGATTTTATTCAGCCTACAGTAAGGAGTCTTCTTCACAATACAACAGCAGATTTATATTATTCACCTTAAAGGACATCGCTGTTACGAAGGGATAAAAAATATCTTCGTTAAATCCTTCGATATGATGACGTCTCGTTACTAAATTCTTGCCGGGCTAGACAATTTTATTCAGCTTACGGGAAACCTCTCATGGTGTGGGATTTAATTATGAGGGGGTTAGGGGTGAAGGGGAGTAAGGTGGGATTGTTTGTAAGGAGTGAAATGAAGTCATGAGGGGATGAAACAAAAAAGGGAAGGTGAGAGAGGAATGAAGGAAGGGTGAAAGATGAAGAGGGGGGGGGGAGGTGTTAAGCAAAGTACATAGGTTAGGTGAGGGGGTTGTGGGGGAGGGGTGGTGGGTGTGGAGAGAGCGTGTGTAAGAAATGATAGGAAGATAATTATTATAGCAAGAAAAAGTTGTGGAAGGTGAGGAGGGGTGAGAAATGAATGGGGTGAGGGGTGTTAGGCAAGGTACTTAAGGGGGAAAGAGAGGGTTGAGAGTCGGAGATGACGAGGGAGAGTTTGATCAGAGAATTTAGGAAGCAGTGTGAAGTTATGAGGGGGTGAGAAAAATATGAGGATAGGGATGAGGGAAGGTGAAGTGGGGGGATGTTAGGCAAGAATGACCACGAGTGTGTGGGAAGGGCGAAGGGGGAGGTGATGGAGGTTAGGAGGGAATGTTAGGTAAAAAACATAAATTAAGCTAAATTAAGTTATGAAGGGTAACGAATATGAGAGGTTGGGAGATGGGGGGGGGGGTAGGCAAGGAGGATAAAGAATATTGGGAGGGATGAGGGTTGGCTTGTGGGGGAGATGGAATAGAGGGAAGGGAAGGGGTGGGAGGGGTAAGGGAGGGGTTGTAGTGGAGAGGGGTGAAAAGGGGGAAGTGAGGAGAGGGGAGGAGGGAGTGTCTGGTAATGAACACAGGAAGTTATGAGTTGAATTTATTAGTGGGGTGGAGTGGGAAAGATAAGGAGATGGGAGAGTGTTGTCATGTAAGCAGTATGAGAGATAAGGGTGAAGGATGAAGTGATGGGGGGGAAGAGGGAGTGTCTGGGAAGGAACATAGAAAGTTAAGTGACATTATGAGAGACGTGAAAAAGGTAAGGGGTATCAAGAAAAGAGTATCAGTGGGGGAGGGAACATAAGAAAGAATGGGTCTGAGAAAGGAGGGAAGAAGATGACGTGAGGAAATGATGTGAGGAGGAGGGGGAGAAAGCATGGTGAGGGTTGAGAGGAATGGGGAAGGACGAGGGGAAAGTGTGTTAGATGACGATGTGAGGGGAATGGGGGAGACAGTATGGTGAAGGGGGGAGAGTAGTGAAGGGGGATGGGGGAAGAGTGGCGTCAGATGAGGAACATAAGGAGCGTGTGGTGGGGGGAAGGAGAGAGGGGATGAATGGTAAGGGGGTAGGAGGAGGGGTAGCGGTAAAGGGGAGAGGAGAGGGGAGTGGGGTGGCATCAGGTAAGGAGTGTGAGGGTCGAGTTTTTGTGGGTGTCTTCCTGTGGCATCCTCACCCGGCACTCAAGGTGACTACCAGGCTCACGGTCATACCCCCCTACCCCCCACCTGCTCTCCCTCCTTCACTTCACCTGCCTCACCTCCCCAGCCTCACCTCCCTAGACTCACTCACTCTCACTTCACCTACCGCACTGTTACTCACAATAGCTTATTAATACATCACTTGCCTCACTATCACGTCACTTGCTTCACACTCACTCACGGCAAGTCACCGTCACGTTACCTGCCTCACTCACTATCATTTGCCTCACTGTCACTCAGTAACTCACTGTCACGATGTATACTTCACTCGCTATCATTATCCTCACTGACACACACGGTAACTCACTATAACCTTAGCTACCTCACCCACAATCACTTTCCTCACTAACACTCACCATAACTCATGATCACCTTACCTGCTTCACTCACTATCACTTCACCTACCGTAGTGTTACCTTACCTGGTGCACCATCACTCATTATTATTCCTCACATCACTTTTTTTTTTTGTGCAAAGAAGAAAGAACCAAATGCTGGACGGCCACAAGAGAGAGAGAGAGAGAGAGAGAGAGAGAATTAATAAAAAAGAAAGAGAAAAAAAAAGCTGAATTCAAGATCCGTTCATTTTGAGATGCCTGGACACACTGCGTTTAAAAGACTGAGGAAAACAGTTCCGGCCCTTAATCTCTTGGGGGAAGGAGGCTCCCTAACACCTCTTCCTCGCCGATTTATTTTTGGATAAGGCTGGCTAGTATCGTTTGGTATGTTACTTACACAGTGTGGTGATATTAGGATGATTTAAGTAACTCAGAAAAGGAGGACGGCAAGCTATAGTAAGCAAATAGGAAGAGGTGTTAGGGAGCTTCCTTAACCAACGAGAGTACGGGCCAGGGAGTTAACCTGTTGCATATATATACTGTATAGGAAGGATTGAGAATATTTCCCCACAATCACTTCTCTTTCCTATCATAACTCCACCGATTCAGCCCCAACTATGATACCAACATTCATTTTTACTCATTTTCACTCATTAAAACTCACGCGTGTCCTGAAATGTCGAAAGTAAACGGATCATGATTTTGGTCCTCTCTCGTTTGAGCTGCTTTCAGTCTTGGATTCTTTTCGGATTCAGTAACTCACTTTCATACATTTTCCTCATCATTCAACATTTTCCTCATGACCCTTTTGCCTCCTTGTCATTCACCATCACAAATAGTATAGAAAGAGTCCAGTGTGAAGTATGACAACCTTATCTGAAGATGATGATGATAGTGATTGGTAACTGATAATGAGGCAAGGTGGGGGAGACAGGCGAGAAGGGTGTGATGAGACAGATGGCATTATTGTGAGGCAGCTGAGGCGATGATGATTACAGTATCTGAATAATAATGAATGATCGTGAGTAACAGTGAATAGCTGGTAATAATGAGTGACTGTCAGGAATAATTATAAGTGACCGTGACTAATGAGCGACTGAGTAATAATGAGTAACAGTAACTTTAAATAATAATGAATAACCATGAGTAATAAATGACTGTGAGTGACCGTGAGCAATAATGAATGACCATGAGAAAGAGTGAGTCATCGTGTGTAATAATGAATGACCGTGAATAACAATGAGTGAGCGTAATAGTGAATAACCATGAATAACAATGAATGAGCTTGAGTAATAGTGAATAACCATGAATAAGTGACCGTGTGTAATAATAAGTGACGTTTAAAAATGAATGACCGTGAGTAACAGTAAGTAACAGTAATAATGAATAATCATGAGCAATAAATAACCGTGAGAAACAAATGACCATGAATAACAGCGACCGTGAATAACAGTGCGTGACCGTGAGATGGGTGAACGTGTAGCTGGGTGATGCAATATTCAGCCCCACGCAGGTAGGCACAGACAGGTGGTAATGAGAGAACCAATCAGTGTACCGGAACGTGAGATGTGAATGGCAGGGGTCTGATTGCCGTCTTGTTAGCGACCTTGGTGGGTTTGTTTAGGCACGGTTGGTTGGGCTGATAATACTGTTTGGATTTATCTCACAAATAATATAATCATAACCCTGTCTGTACCGAGGTTACTTCCATGATTTGATATTGGTAGAGAAGAAATGAATTGTGTGTGTGTGTGTGTGTGTGTGTGTGTGTGTGTGTGTGTGTGTGTGTGTGGGAGAGAGAGAGAGAGAGAGAGAGAGAGAGAGAGAGAGAATGGCTGTCATGTGCAGTATGAGGCTTAATTCATGCATACTTCGTTGTTGTGCCTATAGTGTGCAATATGAGGATGAGGTCATGCACACAGCTCCTGTCATGATGATCTCTGCCCCCCAACCTTCCCTTCTGTCATGCAGGCCTTCGTAACCCATTAATATATCATGAAATACCTTCTTAACGATAGGCCAGGCGGTTTTTGTTTTACCAACCTCGTGATGGTGTATTTTGACTCCTTCCGGCTGAGAGCGTCTTTTTATTTTACCAACTTCAGACGATTTCATTCAGCTTAGGAGAGGCTTTTAGAACATAAAGGGGTTAGATATAGCCTTCATTAACTGCTTCACTGCTAGACATAATTTCGAAGTAAACTCATCTGGAGGAAACAAGAATAAGTGAAAACATACGCCATGGTAGTGAAGTGGTTAAGGTAGACTCTAATCTCCCTGTTACAGTTATCTTCCATACCCGACGTGTTACTTGATAACCTTTTCCTTCTGTACCAGAAACTTGTCGGACCGTCTTGCAGTCAAGACAGGTTCATTAAACTTTTTTTTTTTTTTTTCATATATTTCAGTTATAAAATATAGAAGAGGCCACGTCAGTCCCAAGTTCACCACTTTCCAGCGATATCATCTGCACTACAGTCCACCATTTCTAATGATAATCGAAAAATATCATCTAAACACAGGAAGACACAGGTAGGGGGCGTTTCACTTTCAATTATTACATGTTCTCAATAATAATATTCACTTCTGTATCTCTATATAAAGCATCGGTCTCATATTGTTTTTGGTATGAAGAAGGGCACATAGTATCTTACAGTAACAAGCTGATAGAAATAGTTATGTGCTTTCATTCTCGCAGCAGAATAACTCGCCTAGACATAACTGGACTTTGTGGCCACCCTACTGATAACATTTTTGTACTATGAAAGATCCCTGGTGTGGCCTCCCAGGTATCATGTATCCTTACCTCTGACCCTATCCCGTGGTCACTTCATGCACTTAATACTTCACTGTCAATTCCTGTCCCTCGCTCAGTTTCACACACTCACTGTTTCATTAATACACTGTTCCTGGTCTTTAAGCCATTAATCATTCACTGTCCATTTCGCCTTCACTTTTCATCCTAACTAACGATTCTTCTTTTGTTTGCCGTACCCAGACACCATGCCATTGTCATTTACCATTTCTCTCTCTCTATTGTTGTCAGTCTGTATCTATCTATCAGTCTTTATCTTTCTGCATATCTTTAGCAGTTAACGTGTCTGTCGGTCTGTCTGTCCACCTTTCTATCGATCTGTCCATGGGTATCTATATCTATCTATCTATCTCAGTCTGTCCATCTATCCTCTTCCATCCTTTACCACCCCTTCACCATTTTATTACTCATTCCCCACAAACCATTTCACGTCAATCATCTTATGTCTTCATTTCACTTTCATTCAGTACTCATGCTCTCCCCCGCATTTACTCAGCCTCACAGTCTCGCCATTCTCGCCTAGGAAGTAGCATTTCTCAGCGGCTTATTCACACTTATTCACTTGCACTTCTGACTAACCTCCCGCCCTTCCCATGTAGGAAGAAGGAAACGAAGACTGAGAATTATGGTGGAGAGATATGATAGGGGTAAAGGGGAGAGGTAAGAGTAAAGAGTGGAGAGATAAAAGGAGTATCAGGAAGAGATAAGAGGAGAGTTAAAGGGAGTATAAGGGAGAGATAAGAGCTGAAGGAGGAGACAGAGGAGTATAGGGGAGAGATGAGATTAAAGGGGAGAAAAAAAAGTAGTACAGGGGAGGGAGAAAGGTAAAGAGAGGAGATAATGGGAGCATAAGGGAGAGATAAGGTAAAGAAGGGGGAATAAAGAAAGGGAATATAAAGGGAGGATAAGGGAGGGAGGTTATAAAGGGAGAGATAAGGTATAGGAATGTGTATGTAAGATAGGGACTTGTGTACTTGCAGGTCATATTGTCGAGGCTAGAGATAGATTGATAGATACATAGATAGATGGATATTCTCTTTTTCTCGACACACACACACACACACACACACACACACACACACACACACACACACACACACACACACACACACACACACACACACAGCTTCCCCCAAAACAGAAGCGTCACAATAAAGAGGATAATAAAGAGAGAAGGACCCAGCCAGAGACCTTGAGGGAGCCCGTCTGAAAGGCCATTTTGTCAAGGCCCGATGCTGACCTCTGAGGGGGTGGGGGGAGGGCATGGAGGGAAGGAGAGAAGGAGGAGGAAAAGTGGAGGGAACGGAGAGAAAGGGAAGGAAGTGTGGAGGGAAAGGAGGAAAGGTGCAGGGAATGGAGAGAAAGAGGAGGAATGGTGGAGGGGAAGGAAAGAAAGAGGAAGAAAGCTGGAGGGAAAAGAAAGAGGAGGAAACGGGTGAGAGAAAGGAGGGAGAGAGTAGGAAGGGTGAAGAAAAGGGGGGTTATCTAGAAGTGGTAGTAAAAAGAGTGAAGGAAAGAAGTTACTTTGTCCATTACAGAAGGAAAAATATCAGAAACATACTAAGAATAGTTTAAAAATATGTTTAGGCCTCGATCAGTAAGACGGCTCAGAGCACTCACATCACTGTCTAAATTCTTTATTCTGGGTATAACCGTATATCATGGATTAAAATGTGTGTGTGTGTGTGTGTGTGAGAGAGAGAGAGAGAGAGAGAGAGAGAGAGAGAGAGAGAGAGAGAGAGAGAGAGAGTTATACGGGACTCAGGAGATGCGTCAACCTTCAGATTTGTAGGATGCTGCTGTTATTTTATTGTTTCAAGAGACATATATACCCTCTTTTTTTTTTTACGATTGGCAAGTGTAAATACTCATATTCTAATTGTTAATTGTCGTGCTTTGCGAAAAATAAATTCGGGATACTGTTCTTTCAGTGACAATTGTGAATAACAGGTATCATTCAGACTGATTCTGCATCCTTTAAAGTTTGAGCTAATCCTTTGTGAAGGTAAGTGTGGATCAAATTCTCTGGTAGATTTAAACCATTGTACTAGATACCCGCTTAATTTATGTTGTGATGGCGAAAAAAAAAAAAAATCGAATAATTTAGTCTGTCTTCACAAAATTTAATAGGAATAGAAGGAAGGTAGTAGCGTCCTTTCTCATCGTGGAGGCCAAAACTGTACTGTGTATTCTAAGTGCAGTTCTGGACATGTGTGTAAAGAAGTGATAATTTCTTCATTTCTAAATATGAAGTTCCTGCCGCTAAATTCTGACGCTATTAGAGAACGGAAATAAGGGAAAAAAAAAAAAAGTGAATCAAGTACCACGAATGGACCAGTCAGAGAGGAAAGGTAAAAAATAAAGAGGTAAAAGTTAAAACGATGTGAGAATGAGAAGGAGTGGGAGAGCGAAGGTGAGAGTGAGGGAGAGGTATGGGGAAACGGAGAAGATTGATGGAGAGGAAGGAGGGGTGGGGAAGGAAGGAGGGGAGGCCAGAAAGGGAGGGAGGGAGGAGGGAAGTAGGAGAGAGAAATAAGGAGGCAGGTAAAGAGAAGGAATGGCGGAGGAAAAAAAGGGGAAGTTCGGAGAAGAATGGAAGAAGGGACAAACTGAGAGAGAGTGAGAGTGGAAAGAAGAAAGGAGAGATTGAGGGAGGGAAGAAGGAAGAAATTAAACGAGACATAAACTGGGAGGGAGAGGTAGAGACAACAAGGAAGGATGGATGGGGAAGGAAGGTTAGGAATGTCAGAGAGAGAGAGGAAGATGTGATAAAGGCAGGAACATAGGGAAGGAAGGAGGGATAGGATGAATGAAGGAGGGGCAGAGGAAGGAAGGAGGGAAGGTCAGAGAGGGAGGGAGGGAGGAGGGAAGGCGTGATGAAAGAAGGGATAGTAAGGGCACAGGATGGGAGTACAATATAAAGGGGATAAATGTAAGCAGGATGTGGCGGACAGGAAGTGTGGCTGAGAGACGGAGAAGGAATAGAAGGAAGAATGGAGGGAGGACGAAGCATGAGGAGGAGGGATGTAGGAGAAAGACGACGACGACAATGATGATGATGATGAGGAGGAGGAGGAGGAGGAGAATGTTGAAGGAAAACGAAGAACGGAGTAGGAAGAATAAGGAAGATGGATTTAGGAGGACGAAAGAGAAGAGGAGATGAAGACGAATGTAGTGGGAGGAGGAGGAAGAAGAGAGAGAGAGAGTTTGGGGGGAAAGGAAAAATGAAGGAAGTTTGAAGAATAAAAGAATAGAGGAGGCAAAAGAAATGAAGAGTGAGAATAATAGTCTGAGGGGGGGAAAGTCTTTGTTTTCTGAACTGCCTCTGTACTCTGCTGACTTGGCTTTGTATCATATATATATATATATATATATATATATATATATATATATATATATATATATATATATATATATATATATATATATATATATATATATATATATATATATATATATATATTTCTAGGTTTACGTTTACTAGTCGAATATTGCTTGTAATATAACTTTATTTTCTGCCATTATTTATCACCTTTCATTTATCAGTTTTAAAATCCATTGGCTGAGTTTGGGCTTAGTTGAATAAGATGTCAAAAATCATCTGCCCTTGTACAGGTGCAGCTGCTGTGTTACCAGTTTTTGTATCCGAACTTCCTAACTTAAAGCATCATCAGTGTCAGATATGTTAAGTAGAAATAGAGAACCCAGCACGGAACTTCTGGTATAGTACTAATAATATGCATCCTGTCATTTCCTACCATTAATTACAACTCTGTACTTATTTTTGTATTTATCTATTTATTTATAATTTTGGGGGGAGTGGAGGTCTAACAGTCCATTTTTTATTTCAGTGATCACATTGCCGCTCAGTTTATATACCTTTATTTGGGGATTTTGTGAGAAACTTCGTCCAACGCGTTCTGAAAATCAAGGTACGAGTTATGTCTGAATTTGGTTAATCATACATATTATGAAGGCTAAAATTTAGGGAAGCTTGGTAATTCATAATGTTTCAGAGTGTATATTGTGACTATTATTATAATTATTTAAACGCTTGACTAACTTGTGTCTGGTACTAGAGTGTAACTTCGTTCTTACAGGTGCAAGGTTAATTGGATGGCAGTTACCTTGTTACGGCATCTTACCTCTCAGTGTTATTTCGAAACGTTAGGCCTTGTAATTTAATTCTTTGCTTCCTTGAAATCTCGGAAATATTTTTACCTGGCCCAGTTGTTGACTGAGTGCAGCATATATTTCAAAAGTTCTACTGTACCTGATAAAATCTTTTTCATTTTGCTGTATATAGCTGATGATATCGTACTTGAATTATCAGCTTTTAACTACAGAGGGTCATAATGCTTTAAGTTTTTAGCCACATCTGATCATTCGCATCCTGACCTTTGCCTCAGTTATCGGGCTTGCTGGTGTCAGTGCTTCTGGTTTGTGATAATGATAATATAACTTCCCTTTTGGTTTAGTAGTACTTATAATGACGTAGGAAATACCGGTATGTTCCAAGTTGTTTCCTGTTTTATTATTATTATTATCCTTTTTTCTTAGCTTTTCCACGAAGCATATCATACCAGTTTTGTCAGCTCGATTCCTTGCAAGAGAAGAAGAGAGAATGAAGGGGGTATGATGGAGATGAGGAAAGAGTGGAGGAAGTAAGACCGATAAACAGAGAGAAGGGAGAGTGGAGACCGTATCGTGGGTAAGAGAAAAAAAAAAGGAGAGAGAGAAAAGTTGAGAAAATGGGGTGAATGGAAGATGGAAGAATCGAGGAGGAGGAGGAAAGATAGTGGAGGTGAAAGTGCAAGGTAGAGGAGGGAAGGAAGCGATGAAAGGTAAGGGAGGAGGTTAAGAGATGGGACGGAAGGAGGAAGGAAGACGATAAAGAAGAATGTGAAAAAAAGAAAGAATGAAAGAAAAAAGGAAGATGTGGAAAATAAATTATAGAAGGGAATGAAAACGTGAAAACAAGGAGAGAGAGAGAGAGAGAGAGAGAGAGAGAGAGAGAGAGAGAGAGTCTGGGAAAGGAGAAGCAGGTAAAAATTGACAAAAAAGAATAGAGAGAGAGGGAGGGGGGACTCATCCACGTATTAGGAGTGACTAAATGAGAGGTTGACGTAAGGAGCGCAAACACGTACAAAGGCAACAGTTTACATTGTGTGGGCGTGGAGGACCGAGGTGAGAGGGGAGGGTGTGTGGGTGAGAGGGATAGGTAGGAAGGGGTTTGTGGGTGAGAGGGTGGATACTGGTGAGGGTGTGGGTGGATGGGAGTAGAGAGGGTGTAGGTGGTAGGAGAGAGGTGTGAATGAGAGGGGGTGAGTGTGAGTGAGTGAGAGGGACTGGATGTTGGTAGTAAGGAGTGTGTAGGTGAGAAAGTAGGGGGGAGAAGGTGTGTGGATGAGTGGGGGGGGGAGGAGAGGAGAGGGGATGGATGAAGGGGGTGAGTGGAGGGGATAGAGGATTTATGGATGGGGATGAAAGGTGGGTGACAGGGTAAGGAGAAAGGGGACGGGTAAGTGGGTGGGGGGAAGGTAAGAGGATGGGGGGTTGGAGGCAATGTGTTGGGGAGAGGGTAGGCAAGAAGGGTGAGAAAGAAAGAAGTAAGGGAGGAGGAATGTAAGATAGGAGATAATAAACGGGGAATAAAGCAAAGAGGTAAACCAGAAAGAAGGATGAAAAAATAAAAAAATTCTCTCTCTCTCTCTCTCTCTCTCTCTCTCTCTCTCTCTCTCTCTCTCTCTCTCTCTCTCACGATATACAAATAGTCTTAAGTACATGGTCCACATTCGGTTGTATACACTGAGGTAAAAGTACACACACACACACACACACACACACACACACACACACACACACACACACACACACACACACACACCACCTGCCAGAAGACAGACATAAAAACACAAGAGCAAACACAAAAAGCATCCCCTCTTCCCCCACCCGAAAAAAATAAATAAATAAAAGCACCATCTGATAAAAGCACACAACTGCACAAATGTTTCCCTCATCATGTAAGCACGTAGGTACAAAAACACACGCCACTCCCTCATCCTCACCAAGCGCAGCAAACACAAGCATATACATACAAACACATGAGTTATACACAGCTTCTGTCGACACGTTACACTGTTTCCTCCCTCCCTTTGTCAGACAGAACAAGCACAGGCGGCTAAACGAACTCGCAGCAACAAATAGGGAACGCACAAGGCACTCAAAAAAGCTCAAACTTACTCAGATAAATACACAAACATGCACATACTAATACATGCACCCCAAGAACACTCCAAAATAAACACATAAACGCACAAAACGTACCGAGATTAATATTTAAACCCATGGGAAACCGAGATAAATACATAAACACACAAATACATGAAGACACCCAAATACATATATGTAAACACAGTACACACCGAGTTATAAACAAAGCACAATACACACGTAATAAAGCACTTCAGCACACAGTTTGCTTAATAAGCACTTGGAAGACGCAAACACAGCGAGATAAACACGTAAGCACACAAACATTAACCTTTCCTCCTCCATCCCGTTTTTCCTGGCGCCAGTTCTTGGGAGTGTATTTATAACCTTTCTCAAGCGTAAGTTGCGTGTCTGATCATTGGTTTTTACTTCCGCAAACGAAGTTGGACGGAATCTGTGTACTCGTTTACACTCGTGAAGTCTGTTTGTCATTTGTGTATATCATATCTCAAACATTTTTGATTGAATTTCATTTAAAGCTGGTTGTTAGGTCGGCAGTCAGTCAAGGTAGATTTGATTAGATTCGGAGGTGGATCTGGACCCGGGTACAGGAAGAAATCATAGATTTTGTTGACGTTGGCGGAGGTATGCGCTCTTTGAAACTGTGTAATAGGGGGGACTGAATTCGTATAATTAAATGACTATGTAATACCGTAAAAGTAGTTTTCTTGTAGGAAAGAACTACAGCACCAAATATTAAATTTTATGTCGCTGGCGGATGTATGCGCTCTCAGGGGAAGCATCTAGTTTTGTCTTAACCCACTAAAAGTCGGGATAGCTCTATTAATTTATTCCAGCTAACGCCACATTGTTTTATTCAACTGAGAGTATGCAAATATCAGGTTAACATTGTACACTCTTAATTCTACCGTGACCAAAAATTGCCATTCTTCCATCTTCAGTGCTAGGTTATAACAACAGGTTAACCCTAGAATACGGTACTAATCACGAAGAAATGGTATGAACGTGATGGCAAGCCGTAGCACTGTCATTTTGTGCCACAGCGCTATATAAAACATGCTACAAAAGAATGAAAAATTGGGCCACACTAAGATGAATGAACTACAGCACCGTTAACCCTCTAATATTCGGAACATCTCTAGTATCCCATTCCGGCTAACGCCAAACGATTTTCTGCGACTGAGAGTGAGTAGGTAAGCCTGAGAGTGTTATTACTGGTGCCGTTTATCCTCATATGGTCGGGACAACTCTAGTATTTCATTTCAGTTCTCTCCAGACGATTGTATTCAGCTGAGAGTAATGCAGCCTGAGTGTTAAGTCACGCGACAGCCAGGCACCTCACAGCCAAACTGGAGTAAATAATAACGTAAAAAATACTACAAAATGAACATATATATATAGTTACCATGGAGACTAATTTATCTTAAAGTCTGGCCCTCGAGGATGCATTTATATTTTCAAGCTACCTCCAGACGATTTTATTCACCTCATTATAGGCTTTTCGAGCTAGGAGGTTTTCATTTACTCCCAGAAGTGTCCCTTAGTGTAAAATCGTCTAGTGATAGTAAATAGAAAATAGAAAATGCGGTGGTAAATTTATACTGAAGATGCGTCCACAGCTGGTCAATTAATACTGAAGATACGTACACTTAAGCTGGGAGATTAATGCTGAAAATGTGTCCACAGCTGGTAGTTAATACTGACGATACGTCCACTTAAGGTGGCAAATTAATTCTGAAGATACATACACTTAAGGTGGTACCGGTAAGTATAAATTTGAAGATACGTCCACTTACTTAAGGTGGTAATATAGAATATAAAATTGAAGATCCGGCCACGTAAGGTGGTACTATAGAATATAAAATTGAAGATACGTCCACTTACGTAAGGTGGTAATACAGAATATAAAATTGAAGATACGGCCACTTACGTAAGGTGGTACTATAGAATATAAAATTGAAGATACGTCCACTTACGTAAGGTGGTAATACAGAATATAAAATTGAAGATACGGCCACTTACTCAAGGTGGTAATGTAAAATATAAAATTGAAGATACGGCCACTTACTTGAGGTGTTAAAACGTTTAGCCTGTTTTTTTTTTTTTTTTTTCCACTTTTTTCTTTTTAGGGTTTCATTCAGTTTAAGAGAGGTGTTTTGAACTGGAGGGGTCAGACAGTATTTATTATCCTTTTCACTACTAGAGCTGCTTCCATAGCTAAAGAAAATCGTCTGTCGGTAGGTATAATAATATAATAAAAATAATAAATAAATAATAATAATAAAAATATTATTATTATTATTATTATTATTATTATTATTATTATTATTATTACTATTGTTGATACTATTGTTATTATTTTATTATTATTATTATTATTATTATTATTATGATGATGATGATGATGATAATGATGTTGGTAACGAGAATAGTGATGATTGATGACGACGACGCCGATGATGATGATGAACAGTCATAGAATCGGAGGTGCTAAGATCTTTGCTGAATACCACCCTCCGTCTCTCCCACGCCATAATTGCCTCTACTGCCGACTTCCGCCCCCGCTCTGCCCGGCGCCTCACGATGCTGACGTTGCGCGTGCGGAACAAAGATACGCCCCCTCTTTGACGGACTCTCATTGCGCTCTTGACGGGATCTTGCGCTTTTGACGGCCTGGTGCGCTCTAACGGAGTCCCGCTCTTATCTTGATGGGTTGATGTGATCTTGACGGATTCTTGCGCTTTTGTTGGACTGATGTGCTCTTGACAGATACTTGCGCAGTTGACGGACCCGTGCTTTTGTTGGACTCTCAGGGGTTCAGATTGTTTGCCTGTGGGTATTAGGTATTTGGGAAGGCAAGGGGGCAGGGGGAGGGGATTTAAAGGTGCACTGTATCTAATCCATTGACATGGTAGTTTCTCTCTGCCTAGTGAAATCGTTTGAAATAAGGAAGCATAATAATGTCAGAGTTTGAACATTGACAGTGAACTGATTACAGAACTGTGCTCCATATCTCCTGATAAGATGGTGGTGGTGATGGTGGTGGTGGTGGGTGGTACTGAGCATAGAGATTTCGCAGGAGTCAGAGGGTACCGCCGTCTTCAATGCGATCTCCAACCTTGACATTTTAGAATATCTTGAGGAGGGTTTAGCGAGGCGAGGAATGTGGTCGCGGGTTCCGGATGTCTGTGAACTCTGGCTACATTAATATTGGCAAAGAACGAAGCACCAACACAATCACCAGTTCCTGATACTATAAGCTGTAGTTGTGGTCGCGGATTCAGGATTTCTATCAGTACCTGACTTGAATCATGGAGGAAACGGATGCAGTAACAACACGATCTCCATTTCTGATGTGATGAGGTGTAGCTGTACTTGAAGATTCAGGTTGTCTTAGCTCCAGATGCAGAATACCAGGAAACGAAAGTGGTACCAAAGGGATGCTAAGTTTATTTCTGTTTATTTTAAATTAATTTTTAGCGGTTAATGTTGAGCCCTTTTGAACTGGCCAATGTGCAGGAGACGGTGTGTTATCTTTTTCTAGGAGAGAACAATAGTGCAGGCTTCTAGCCTTTGGTTCCTTCTTCCTTGCATAAAAAAATTAAAAAAAAATGAGTGTGGGTTCCGAACACACAGGTAACTGATGGAAACTGATAAGCACTCGCACTGTCGCTGTCTTTTGACATTCGGCAGATATTAATGAGGCATGAGTGTATTTAAAAACCTTGAAGTTTAATTAAGTTGCGGATTCAGGATGTCTTTGAACTCATATGAATCTTGTTAGTCAAGGATGTAGCGCCAACTTTGACATTTTGTAAGCATTACGAATCCTAAGTGGGTTGGGAATAACCTTGATAAGATGTGGATATAACTGTGGATTCCGGACGACTATGAACCCATGAACTCTGAGGTAAATCTTGCTGGAAACGGATGTACCACCAACACAGCCGCCAAATTTGTGACATTCCGAAGCCACTGATGATGCCTGTGTGTGCGTAGGAACCCACATGAGGAATAGCTGTAGTTATGGGTATCCGGACGGCTGTGACCTCCGAAACATTTTTTTTTCCTCTAATGGATGAATGACAAACTCTTGACATTTGAGGGACAGTTCAGATGGGAAAAAAAAAGAAGAAGAAGAATTTTAGCTACAATTGTGGATTCCGGACGTCAAGAAATGTATTTTGAAATGGATGAAATACCAGCTTTTGTCATTTTATATTTAGTACGAGCCTTGAGTTAAAAAAAAAAAAAAAAGAATATTCGTGGCGGCAGTTGTGGATTCCGGACGTGTTTGAAATTTCTGTCGTAAATTATAGCTGAAACGGATAAATCACCAACACGAATCACCAGCGTCTGAGGCCAAAACGTTCACTAGCTTGTAAGGTCAGCACAATCACCGGCTTCTAATCCCTCAGTGACCTTAATCATTCGTGGATACAGTCGGGGATTCAGGATGTCTATGAATCACTGACGTCTCGTGGGGGTGGGGGTGGTGTGGTGTGGTGTGGTGTGGTGTGGTATAGTGTAGCATGACTAGGTGTGGTGTGGTATAGTATGACATCTTTGGGTGTGGTGTGGTGTGGAATGGCTTGGTTGGTGTAGTGTGGTATGGTGTGATGTGGTTGGTGTGGCGTAGTTTGGTATGATGTGGTATGGTTGGTGTGGTGTGGTGTGATGCAGTTTAGCGTGGCGTGGTGCGGTGTAATATGATGTAGGGTGATTCAGTGTGATACGTTGTGGTGTAATGTAATGTAGCCGGGTGCGGTGCAATGTGGTATAGTGTGGAGTGGAGTCATGGGGTGCGATAGAGTGAAGTGTGATGTGGTGCGGTGTGGTACAGTGTGGTGTAAAGTGGTAGGTGTGTGAGTAAGGTCGTGAACTGAAAGAATGACTATGAGAAAACATATAACGGCCCAAAAGGATGTTGAGTCTAGCCAATTTGTAGGAGACGGTGTGTGTGTTTCGTGGGTGTTTTTGTCTTCTGTTAAAGGTACGAGGGAAGGCGAAGATAGTGAGAAAGTCTTTTATTATTGTGTAAAACTTGAGAAGGAAGGAAGGATAGGAGGGGTTAGGGAGGAAGAGGGAGATGGAGAGACGGGGGGTTTGAGAGAAGGATAGGCAGGTGGAGGAGGATTGAGAAAGGGAGAGATGTAGAGAAAGGAAGAGAGAGACATGGAGAGGTAGAGTGAGGGAGTGGGAGGCAGGGGATTGTGGAGAGAGGCAAGGGGAAGGAGTGGGAGGCAAGTGGAGGGACTGGGAGGCAGGGAGAGGGAGTGGGAGGGAGGGGAAGGGAGTGAAAGTCAAGGGGAAGTAGAAGAAGGCAGTGGGGATAGAAGGAGGAAGAGGAAGGAACTGGGAGGCAAGGGGGGGGGGAAGTAGGAGAAGGCACTGGGACGCAGAGGAAGCTATTGGGAGGTAGCAGGAGGCAAAGACTAAGTGGTAGTCCATAAATATAAGCTAAACCTCAAGTCATAAAATTCTAAGACTGTGGCAGAATATTAGGTGTTTGGGGTTGTGTTGTGTTGTTTCACCAGTACCGTAACTAATACCTGTGATGTTGCTTGCAAATGTTTACATACTATATTTTCATTGCCTTATAATATGGAGTTAAGTACATTTGTAGAGACTGCATGCGTTTGGTTAAAACTAACAGGTCTGATTCGTAGTGAATGCTAATAGCAACAACTGCACGCGTCTGATTAATATTAACATTACTGATGCATGTTAACAGAAATATTGTTACTGATGATATTGCTGCTTTTTTTTATGGTATCGTTGTTATTCTTGTTGTGGATGTTGTTATTATTATTATTATTAGTAGTAGTAGTAGTAGTAGTAGTTGTTGTGGTTGCTTTTATTGCTTGATGGTGGCTGTTCATAACCTCTCCACTACAAACGATTTCCTCTAAAAAAAAAAGAAAAAAGTAACAAGAATACAGAAGACGTCGTCGCACTGAAGGGATTAATGGAGAATATTTTGTAACATTTTCACTGAAAGGGTTAAATAAAATCGTAAGGCAGAATGAGGAGTAAAATTTTTGACATCATATAATGGTTAAAATTTGTGGAGTGAATGTATGTGTAAATCAGGGCTGCCCACCAGTAATTTCTGTCTGACCCAGTTCCAGATACGAAGTCAGTATAACCCATTGGTGTTCAGATTATAACCAGTAATTTTTCGACTCAATCTGTTTTTTTTTTTTTTTTTTTTTTTTTCCCCACCATCCTCTTTTATTAACACAGGACAGACTTCTACTATACTCTGATCACGTTACCTTGGTCAAGAAGTGCCATCTCTCGGTCTTGAATGCTGATTTATAGCAATAGATTAACAGTAGAATATGATGCCAGTCACCAAAAAGTACTTCAGTAAGGATGTAGAGCCACAGTATTGTCTTTTTCTGCTACTGAGATACATGAAATAATATGCAAAGGGATGAAAATTTGGGCCAAGTGCAAGTGAATGAACAATAGTGAAGTGATTCATACGCTATATGTAACGCTTCAGTTCGCTTTTTTTTTTTTTTCCAGAGCTAATATTGTCTTCAGATAGGAATAAAATAATATGTCATCGTTGTGAAGTGTTTACTGATTGACACCCCATCATTGTTTTTGTTTTTTAATGAAACAAGGACTGTGAATCAGTTTCGGTGAATAATCAAACCATTATTGTAACAAATGGTGAAAACTATTATCCTTGGACCAGTTTCATTGCTTTGGTCTCATCTGCATGCATGTCTTACAGGAAGACTGCTGTACGTCCGGTCTTGCTAAATAAAGTTGGACCATTCAGAAAAAAGTTTGACCATTATTCGTGTACATCGTGCGCTCGGGTAATATTTTGCTTGATGTCGTGTTCTGGAAGCTGTAAAAGTACAGGATATTTACGTTTCTCTTAACATTTAATATCTTCCTCATCATGAAACGGACAGTAATTTGCGGGGAGGCTGGCGGTGAGTGGTCCATAAGGCGGGTGTTACTCAAAGAGCCACGTCTGCGCAGTGGCCTCCCGTTGTGCCAGGGCTATTAATTATCGTCTCTGGAGCCACTTTTAATGCGGAGGTTATCCTTTCCGGCATGGTAGCGTACATTCTTTTTTCTCAGCCTTCAGATAATGTCAAAAAGCCTTGGGTGAACCACGATTACTTTGCCCCAATGCTGCTCACATCATGGCCTTCAGAGGGTACCATCGCCAGCCTACCCCTGAACCACGTGCACTTTGTTTCAGCCTGAAATCGCGAGATATGTTTTTCGTCTTACCAGAAAACAGCTACATCCGTTTAGCGTGCACTGGGTTTTACAAAACAAGTTCTCTCCACTCCTTCTTGCATCTTGGCAAAACCTCTGTATTACTCGTAGTTTTGCTTCATCTCTGCCACTTGCATGACTGAGGTTAATCAGAACTCATTGCTCTTACTTTAGCTTCAGACTTCATTCCTGGAGATTCCCGTGCTGCTCCTCGCTTCGCATTTTTCCACTGTGACTTTTTTGTGCCTGATATTTAAATTTCTTCTCAGCGCCCATATAAGATTAGTTTCTTTAGCTGAAAAAAAAAAAAAAAAATCTGCTGGTGGCCAAGATAACGTGGTAGGACAATTCTGTTGTAGGCGCTGAGGCTTACATTATACCTTCTTTGGTTTGGTTAGGGTAGAATGAGATTA
Source organism: Coenobita brevimanus (assembly GCF_032717465.1). Taxonomy (NCBI): domain Eukaryota; kingdom Metazoa; phylum Arthropoda; class Malacostraca; order Decapoda; family Coenobitidae; genus Coenobita; species Coenobita brevimanus. The sequence goes on along the minus strand of NC_137017.1, from coordinate 1,815,583 downwards.
CGTTGGGTTAGTTTATGTGACGTCTAATCTTTCCAATGCAGCGTGTGTGGGCATGTCGAACTGATTGCATCTTGGTTTCGGCTTTCGTTTTACCTTCTTTAAAAGCGATATCTGTAACAGAGTACAAGCATTTGATTCTTTTTTAAGACATAGAAAAACGAAGATTGATGTACTGGGAGATGGAAAAAGACAGATGAGGGTAAATATGGATAAAGATAGACTGGTGTGTAACCTGAAATATGTAGATTAGTAAGTAAGTATTTAGTTATAACGAAAGGTAAATATAAACCGTAGATAGATATAGATTAGTCAGCAAATATATAGACACACTGAAAGGTACAGGTAACACTATAGACAGATACAAACAGAATTGACATAGATATAGATAGATAGATTGTGAGATGTGAGGGTATGTTTGCCATCAGTTGGATCCTACTTTTAGCTGGACCGTATGGGGCGGAGTAAATAGTAGTATATTCCCGGAGTCCGATAAATGACTAAAAAAAGGAGAAAAGAAAAAAAAATGGCTAAACAGATGGATAGCAGCCCTGATTACTCCGACACGATCCCACCTGACCTCAGCCAGAACGTGTTGCCTCCCACCTCACTCACCTCACCTCGCCTGCCCCGCCGTTCCCATCCTCATTAGGATTTAGTTTACCTTCGGGCCTTACCTTACCCTGTTCCCGGCCTTCCGTACTCCCGCTATTGCCTGGGTGCCGGATGTCTTGGCGCCGAGGGATGTGGTTGACGTGGCCTTCGTGTGTAACGTTGACAGACAGGTATAGCAAAGAAAAGGTAGACAGAGATGGTGAAAAAATGTGGATATGAGAGAAGTAGGTGGATAGGTATCATGGAAGAAAAAGGAGGTAAATATAATGGAAGAAAAAGGTAGGTAGAAAATTAGGTAGATAGATTAAAGGAAGAAAAAAGAAAGTAGATGAATGTAATGGAAAAAAAAGGTAGATACATGAAAGAAAAAAGGTAGATAGATATATGGAAGAAAATGGTAGATATAGTGGAGGAAAAAGAAGGTAGATATACTGAAATGGAAGAAAAGAAGGTCCCACATACCTTAAATATCTGGACTGAGTAGCCTAGACCCAGTCACCTACAATTTCGATAGGGCGGTACTGGACTGAATGATGGATGGTTCAGTATCGGGCAGCCATAAATTTAACAGGATTGTTTTGTCACTGCTGTTTGGAATGGTATTGAAGATTTAGTCACTGAGTTAGTTTCATTATAATGCATAAGATTGGAAGGGTTAATTTTCTTGTGATAGGTACGATGATAAAACAGTCATTATCTCCGATATTACCAGTGGGTTTGTAATTTAGTACATACTAGTATGTAACTGATCATTTAATTATGTCCAGGAAATACTGACAAACAGAGAAAAGTCTCTGTCTGGTAATCTGTAGTTCAAAATAGGTTTTCCTTGTCTTTCTTCAGCAACTCCTTTAATCTAGAAAGTGTCAAAATGTTAGTCTGGCACCATAAATTTTCATGACTTTAACATACACAGTACCAGCACATGGATTCTAGTATAACCACAAAAATTATAACAATAAAAGTTTTATCAAAACTAAAACTCATTTAAAAATCGCATTATACCCATAACAAGTACTTGAATGTTTTACTCTAGCTAGAGTTGCTCACAAACTTATCAAATGGAAGGTAGTTCACTTATGTAATCAAGCATAGGAATGGCCCACGGGCCTGACCCTGCCCGTAAACCTAATCTGACCGGCCCGCCAGTATGCTCCACAATTTCGCAAAATTATTCCCGTTTTTCACTTAATTAGTAAGTGAAAAGCCAGTGTGTCTATAAGAAACAGCATCAAATATCACACTGACTCCCATTGCCTGTAGGTTGGCAGTATGGCTACACTGAAATATTAAAGTACAGTAATTAGTAAGTACTGTGAATGTAGGCTATATTTCTGTTACACATCGTGATTATTATTTCAGTGAAAGTTATTTCTTTTGTTTCTGATGCACTGATTTTATAAAAGCTGTATTCAGTATAATTTTTAGGAAATACTTTGCATATTTCTACTACACATTGTGATATCTGATTCAGTGAAAGTTATTCCTGGTTCTAATGCAAATTTTAGAAAAATTTTCAGTATAATTTTAGGAAATGCACTTAATGGTATTCTTATTAAAGTGTATACTTACACATCATGATTATGATGGTGATGATTAGACCTGTAACACCCATTTGAATAAAAATAGGAAGCCCAGTCCCCGTGTGGTAATTTTGACCATTCATTTTTATTGCTATTCAAATTTTTAACTGTCTTTTAAAAGTGTTACTACTACCAATAAAGTGGATTCAAATTTCCCCGTTTTAAAGTTCAATATAGCAGGTTTTTCATCTGATGGAACTAGCCCAGGCAACGGATTGTGGGTGTGGCTGCTTGAAATTGTGACACTGCAGTAAGGTAGGAATGAGTCTTCTTGGTTACTAGACCGATTTTATTGACATTTGCTTAGGAGCAGGATAGATGAGATAGAGGGGGAGAACGAGCGAGAAGTGGAGAGGGAAGATGGAGAGTGGGAGAAAGAATTGGTAGTGTTGAGAGGGGGAGAAGACATGGAGTGGGCGAAAAAGAATGGATTGAGGGATGAGAGATGGAGATGGAGGGAAAGATGAGATTGAGGGAGGAGAGAGAGGAAGAGATGAGATTGAGGGAGGAGAGATGAGAGAGGGGGGTGAGACAGGTATGAGAGGGAGAGAGGAAATTGAGGGAGATGGGGAGCGAATGGATGGAGAGTTTATGGAGAGAGAGAGAGACAAGAGATAAAGGCATGCGTGAGAGAAGAAATAGATGGAAGATTAGATGGAGTACAGTATATGAGGATCATGTGAAGGAAAGGGTAGCCAGATGACGGAGAAGGACGGGGGAGATTGAGGATGAGATGGAGGTATACGTGTTGGAGAAAGGGCAGTCATGATGACGAAGAACAGGTTGACATGGAGAACAGTTTTCTAGCCACCCCTTTTGATATTAAGGCTACAGACAGTTGAATAGATTCTTAGATTTCAGATATTTTATTTGTTTACCATATTTACAAAATATAGAACAGTTCTCCGTAATCCGTTTTCTCTGGTCCATAAGGTAAGCTTATGCGTTTTCTATGGTCCATAAATGCGAGGTTAATAATGAAGGTAAGAGCTAATTGGCTCTTTTCTTTCTTTCAGGATGTTTTATGTATTTTCTCTACTATTTTTATTATTAAAATTATCAATCAGACGGTGGGTTTGTGTCGCTACAAAAAATTTTCACAAGGTCCCGGATGTTCTGCTCGGCGGAGGCTGGCAGCCATTTTGTGAGCGATATTGGTGAGGGAGATGTTTGAGATGCCGCAGGTTTTAAGTCAGAATTGTCGTCAGCGGATGGGAAGACGTCCAAAGATGGGCCAGAAAGTCTTCAAAGATTCCCAGGAGCAAGAGGGAAGACGGTGACATGAAGTGGACATCGGAATAATGGGTATAGATCACTCAAGGTAAGCGTCTGTTTTGTCACTTTGCCGGCCCATACCTAGAGGGAGAGCTCTAAGGTGAATAATTGTTGTGAAAATGAAATGCAGGTTCATACGATATTCTTCAGTGCGATTTGTTCAGTTTTGGCAGAGAATTTTGTGGCAATGTGGTTTAGATTTAGGTTAATATAGGGTAATTGTTGGGGGCCCCTGGCTTACCTGATGTGAACCCCGCAGATTGTACGTTTACCTTTTTGCAGGTAACCTCCCTGCTTTTGAGCGCTCAGTTATTAAAATTATTATTATTTTTATTACTATTTTTGTTGTTATTGTTATGCTGGATGTTTTTAGACCGACTTCTCGTTCTAAAGACACCAGCGACTGAGCGGGGTCCTCTTTCCAGACCGGAAATAGAACACTTAACAAAGGAACAGGGCATAAAAACACGGCAAGATACCTTATCACATATATTGCCTAAGTCCAAGTTCCTTACAATATACATACAATGGTACACTGAATGTGGATGGGGTATAGTGACAGGTCAGTTAATATTGGTACATCATTTAATGCTAGGCGCTTTAGGCTCGACTACTCGTTCCTTAAACCTAACACGTAGCGGGGTTCTCTTTCGAGACCGAGGCTTTGGACAATTAAGAGAGGCAGGACACAAAAACTCCAGGAAATAACCTTACTCGTGTATTACTCAGTCAGACAAGGGACAACAACAGATGTTACATGCACAATATTTGGTTGATCACACATATCTAGATAATTAGTACCGGTATCGCACAGGATACTGTGGGAGAATATACTAAAATAACACTCGAGGCAGAGTATTCAGAATTAGTACAGTCCAAGATCTCTGAGCGCGTGGAGTTAGAGACGAGGCTTACTAGGGGAGGATGTAAGACACTGGGGTCTAATTATGATTATGGTAGTATGAGGCGGAGTTTGCTGGTAGCGTGCTCACTTTACTATTTTCTAGGGACAAGGGCCTTTTGGTGAATTATTGTTACTAACTCCACAGCTTGGGTATTTCTCTTACTGTGGTATGATGGATATTATGCATCGGTCTTATTCACAAGCACTTTGGTTTTATATGGGCTATTCACTGTTCTGCCTTGTTACTGTTAGACCATCATCATTCCAGTTTCGCTCAAAACACTTGGTCAGGTATTATGAATGCACTTTATCGCCTTGCCACTGTTACACTACAATAGGGTCGCCGTCACTGTCTTATGGGTCACTGTGCGGCGGAGAGACGATCCGGCTTTACTTCTGCCGGAGCAGGGGCATCGCCAGGGGAGGCCGTGCCGAGAGGGCACGGGATCACGCGTGGGGGCGTGTTCTCTTGTCTGGGGCTGCAGGTGGCGAAGGAGCCTGTACTTTACGGGCTGGGGGCAGGAGTGTGGCCCTCAGTCCTGGGGCCAAACAATTGCCTGAACCTCTCATTCAGGTTCCTGACGGAGGTGGAGGTCCTCCGCTGTCGAGGCATAGGGAGTTCCCACCCGGGCATTCTGGGGAGGGCCTGGGGTTCCCGAGGGCTGCGGCCCCCAGAGCTAAGTGGCACTGACAGGGAGGGGCTGTGGCACTGGTCTGCATCAGGGTCCGTCAGGTGGGTCTTCTCCAGGGCCAGTCATAGTATGAGGGTGGGTGGGTTGAAGGGTGTGGTAGTAGTCTGAGGGTGGGTGGGTTGATGGGTATGGGCAGTTGTTTGAGGGTGGGTGGGTTGATGGGTGTGGGTAGTAGTCTGAGGGTGGTAGTGGTGGTTTGTGGTAGTAATTATGGTGGTGATTATCCTGTGTGAAATCAGTCTTTATCATTGGTGTAACTATCATCATCATCATCATCCTATAGATAATGTGTATATATGTGTGTGTGTGTGTGTTCTTACCTAATTGTTCCTACCTAATTGTATCTTTACAGGAATGAGTCAAGCTCGTACTGTCCCGTGTTTTAAACCATATTTATTGTACATATCCTTAAATTTGTGAAATGTTTTGGCACAGTATTTCATTCGGTAGTGCATTCTACTGATCAATTGCTCTGTTTGGGAAACTAAAATTCCTTACATCTTTATCACCTCTCTATGCGTTTTTTTGCAGTGTCCTTTTGCTGATGCATCCCCATAGGTTAAGTAATCATTTATGTCTATTTTCTCCTTCCCTGATATGCATTTATATAGCTTAATCATGTCACCTCTTTTCCTTCTCTCATGTAGTGTTGGTAGATTAATTTTTTTTTGTCTTTCTTCGTAGCTTAGATCCCATAAGCTTGGTACCCATCTTGTAGCGGCCCTTTGAACTTTTTCAATCTTGTCTATGTGTTTTTTGAGATGAGGACTCCAGACTACTGATGCATACTCCAGGGTTGGTCTGATGAATGATGTTAATATCCTTCTTAGCATGTCTTGATTTATGTATGTGAATGCTATTCTCATATTTGCAAGCAGTGTATACATGTTCCTTACCTTCTCACTGATGTGGTCAGCCAGAGATAGTCTGTTATTGATAATCACACCTAGGTCCTTCTCTCTTTCCGATGTGTGTAGGGCTTTATTTCCTAAAGTATAATCACAATCAGGTCTTTTTCCACTTTTACCAAACTTGATTACATGACACTTGTCCACATTGAATTCCATTTCCCATGTATTACTCCGTTTATGAAATTTATTTAATTCTTCTTATGGTTCTTTACAAGAGTCTGTGTTAGTAATTCTCCTATGTATTTTTGCATCATCTGCAAACATATTTAGATAGCTTTCATTTCCAGTATTACTCTCTGTATCATTTATATACACTAAAAACATGATTGGTGCCAGCACTGAGCCCTGTGGAACTCCACTAGTCATTTCTCTTCCATGATGAGTAATTTCCCCTTAGTATTGTTCTCATTTCTCTTTTTATGAGAAAATCTTGCATCCAACAATACAGTTTGCCTCGAATTCCTCCTTGATGGTACAGTTTCTTTAAAAGTCTTAGGTGTGGTACTGTGTCAAATGCTTTCATGAAATCTAAATAGATACTGTCCACTCATCCTTCTCTTTCCAGTAATGTGTTTGTTACTCTCTCATAGTATCTCAACAGATTAGTAACACATGATTTTCCTTTTCTGAAACCAAACTGTCTGTTATCAGATTGTGTTCTTTTAGATGATGTACCCAAGCTTTTCTTATAAGCTTTTCTAATACCTTGCTTACAACACTGGTTAGTGATACTGGTCAGTGGTTGAGTGGATTTTGTCTATTCCCTTTTTTGAATAAGGGAACAATGTTTGCTTTCTTCCAAATATCAGGTAGTTTACCTTGTCTCAAGGATTTCTTGAAAATTAAAGATAATGGTTTACTTAACTCCTTTGCACATTCATGTGTCACCCAACATGAAATTTCATCAGGACCATTTGCTTTTCATTTGTCTAATTTACTTAACTCCTGTATTACTTTTTCTGATATTTGTATATTTGGTAGTGTGTGTGGGGATGCATGTTCCACATAGTCCCTCTCAAAATTTTTTTCTTCTGTAAAAACTGGAAATTCTTTAGTGCTTCACAAATATCCTTCTCTTGTGTATAGGTGATTCCCTTGTCCGTAATGGATTGTATTTTATTTTTTACTTTCTCTGTGTGTGTTTGTGGGTGTGTGTGTCTAATGAGAGAGGAGGGGGAGGAAAGGGGGGGGATGGAGGGGAGAGAGGAGGGATGGAGGGGATAGAGGAGGTAAGGGGGGATGGAGGAAAAGTGTTTTTCAAGGAGGAGGAAGAGGGAAGGAAGATTGATGACAAGAGATGGAGAGGGGAAGGAAAGAAAAAAAGAAAGGAGAGAGGTGGAGGAAAGATGGGGGGGGGAACTAGTGGGGGTGGAGGGAAAGGAGGATTTAAGGAGGGAGAGGGAGTGGAGGAAGAGTGTTTTTCAGGGAGGAGAAAGAGGTGGAAGGAAGAAGGAAGACAAAGAAGAGAGAGAGTTGGAGGAAAGAGGGGGGGGAGAACTAGTGGGGGTGGAGGGAAGGGAGGATGTCAGGAGGGAGGAGAATTGGGGGAAGAGTGCTTTTCAGGGAGGAGGAAGAGGTGGAAGAAAAAAGGAAGACAAAGAGAAGGAAGGAGAGAGAGAGGTGGAGGAAAGAGGGGCTGTGAAGGGAGGGAGGAGGTGGTGGAGGGGGGGAGGAAACTAGTGAGGGGGAGGGAGGGAGGGAAGGAATGTGGGGGGTGGATGGAATGTGCCGGCTTTTGGTCAGTCAGTCAGGCTTCAGCAGTCACAGGGGAAGGGTCTGCAATTTTGGTAAGATATTTTTCCTTTCTCTTTCCAGTAATTACCTCTACCTTTCTCTCTCCATTAATTGCTTGTGTGGTGATGATATTGATTATAATGTGTATTGTAAACAGGCCTGAGTGTTTCTAAAGCTTACTCAGATGATTGAAAGGGTAAGAAAGTAGCATGACAGCTGGGTGTGAACTCTGGGGTGGGGTGTATGTATGTGGAGCTTGGGGTGTGTAGGTGTAGTTTTGTGTGTGTGTGTGTAGATTGGGGTGTGTAGGTGTGGAGTTTGGATTGTGTATGTGTGTGGATTTCTGTGTGTGTGTGTGTGTGTAGATTGGGGGTGTATGTGGAGATTTTGTGTGTGTGTGTGTAGATTGGGGGTGTATTTGGAGATTTTGTGTGTGTGTGTGTGTAGATTGGGGTGTGTATGTATGGAGTTTGGATTGTGTGTGTGTGTGTGTGTAGATTGGGGGTGTATGTGGAGATTTTGTGTGTGTGTAGATTTGGGGGTTACTGTGTGGAGTTTGGGGTGTCTGTGTGTGTGGAATTGTGGTTTTGTTTGTGTATGGATATTTTGATATTGCAATTTTCTTGTGATGGCTTATGAGGAATATTCTTTTTCAGGAGTGTGAGTTGGGGAGAAGGCAGCCTGATAATGAAGAAGAGAAAAAAAGATCTGGAGGGGTCAGTAATTGGCCATGTAGCTGTAGAGAGACAACCACAACCACCACCACCCCCTACCACAACCACAAGTACCCCCTACCACAACTACCACAACCATCTTTGGGGGACATTTAATTGGATACTTACTAGGTGAATATGCCAGAACCTTCTTAATTTTATTATTATTATTATTATTTTATGCATGCTACCTGCACCTGGCTTTTGTGGAGGGGTTAGGTATATAACTTTCCCAGCTTATTTCTGAAAATAATTTGAGTTTTTAGTGACAGATTCCCAGCCTTCACAGTTTATGGCCAAGTGTAACTTGATTGGGAGGGTAATTTTGACTAGTAACCAAGGAGACTAATGACCAAGGCTGTTCATAAAGATTCCTAACCCCTTTTCAGTTACTTTATGGCCAAGTGTAGAGATTGGAAAGGTAATTTTGACTAGTAACCAAGGAGACTCATGACCAAGGCTGTTCATAAAGATTCCTAACCCCTTTTCAGTTACTTTATGGCCAAGTGTAGTCAGATTGGAAAGGTAATTTTGACTAGTAACCAAGGAGACTCATGACCAAGGCTGTTCGTAAAGATCCCTAACCCCTTTTCAGTTACTTTATGGCCAGGTGTAGTCAGATTAAATCATTCCATAACTAAGGTTCATAAAATTCCATGCAGAGACTATGTAAAGATTCCTAACTCCCTTTCAGTTACTTTATGGCTGTGTAGTCAGATTGAGATATGTAATTTGAGCTAGAAACCAAGGAGACTCATTCCTTAACAAAGGCTAAAATTCCATGCAAGAATAGAATTATGTAAAGATCCTTAAGCTTTTTTTCAGTTAATTTATGGCCAAGTGTAGATTTTGGAAAAGTAATTTTGACTAGTAACCAAGGACACTCATGACCAAGGCTCTTTATATATCTCTGACCCATTATTCAGTTACTTCTTGGCCAAGTGTAGTCAGATTGGAAAGGTAATTTTGACTAGTAACCAAGGAGACTCCCTAAGACTCAAATTTCATGCGACAGCTTTTCAAAGATCCCTAACTCCTTTTCAGTTAATGCCAGGTGTAGTCATTGATGCTTTTGATGCATATTGTGACTAGTAACCAAGGAGACTCATTCTGTAACCAAGGCTCAAGTTCCATGCAGCAACTATTCAGAGATCTCTAACTCCTTTTCAGTCAGTGGTTGGCCAGGTGTAGCTAGATTGGAAAGAAAATTTTGACTACTAACCAAGGAGACTCATTCTCTAAGACTAGTATGTAAAGATCCCTTGCCCCTTTTCAATAAGCTGATGGCAAGTAGTAGGCAGATTGAGGGTAAGTTTGACTAGTAACCAAGGAGACTCATTCCTTACTCATGACCAAGGAGGCTCTTCATAATTTTCAGTTAGTTTATGGCAAAGCAGTCAGATTGGGGGGGTAATTTTGACTAGTAACCAAGGAGACTCATTCTTTACTCATGACCAAGGCTTTGTAAAGATTCCTAGCCCCTTGTCAGTTAATTGATGGCCAGGTGTAGTCAGATTGGGAGGGCAGTTTTGACTAATAACCAAGGAGATTGTCACAATAGCTTTGCCCAGGTTGTCACAATAGCTTTGCCCAGGTGTTCATTCCTTTGTAAATTATTTCACATAGCACATTGGCAGAAAAAACAATGATATGGCTGTACATTCATCTCATAGCACTTCTTTGTGACTAGCATCATGTTCTAGTGTTTATCTGATTACAATTCAGCATTCAGGATGGAGAGATGGCAATTTTAGGCCAAGGTAGAGTTAAAGCAAGCTAGTAACCAAGGAGACTCAAAGCACTTGTTCATGACTAGCATCAAATTTGTTGTAAATTGGAATAGTAACCAAGGAGACTCATTCCTAACTCAAAACCACTGCTTGTCAGATGCAACCACATCTTCGTATTTTTTGTGGGAGTGACCAGTCAGATTTTAGTTGTAAATTGGAATAGTAACCAAGGAGACTCATTCCTAATTCCTAACTACAGCTCGTCAAACGCAAACACATCTTGGTATTTTTTTTGCAGGAGTGACTGATTCAGAAGTGGCTATAGGTATAAAAACAACTTTCCACTTTGAATACTTGGCTGTAAACAATATGTTATTGGAATATGATGCTATGCCCTTCTTTTTTGGTTTAAAATATCATAGCATCATGAATTTTGAATTGTAACTGTAGATGAGTAGAATGTTGCTAGTCATGAAGTGCTGTAGAAACGGTAGTCTATAGCATTACAGTACCTTGTTCTGCCAGTGAACTGTGTGAGATGGACTGTGTAATGCAAAATATAGGCCAAGTAGAAGGTAGAAGAAGTAGTGCTATTTACTGTATAACTGTCTACTCTGAATAATTTGTATTATGTTCCTACAATCATTGCAGTGGTGTTCCTGTGGCGGCCTTGGGTTTGTGTGGGTGTAAGTGAAGTACAAGAAAGCAGGGTTCCAGAGAGATGGCAGCATGATGGTGGTTCAAGAAGAGTGAAGGGAGACTGCCTGGAGAACTCAGAGTAGCAGAGGGGCCATGACTGCTTGGAGAGGTTGAAATCTGTTGTGATGGGTATAGTACTGTCTCCTGTTTGTCCTGTCTCTTGTCTTTGTCTCTTGTCTGTCCCTCTTATGTCCCTCTTGTCTTTGTCTTTTGTCTTTCTCTCTCGTCTTTGTCTTTTGTCTTTCTCTCTCGTCTCTCTCTCTCTCCTCTCTCTCATGTCTGTCTCTCTCTCATGTCTGTCTCTCTCGTCTGTCCCTCTTTTCTGTCTTTCTCTTGTCTGTCACTCTTGTCTGTCTCTCCTGTCACTCCTGTTTGTCTGTTAGTGTAGGCAGGTAACTATGGAGGATTGAATTGAGCAAGAACACTCATTTTTACATTATAGCCGAGGATAAGATGGAGGGATGGAGTGGAGAGATGGGAGGGGGTGTAAGTTGGAGGGATGGAGAGTAGGTACAAGTAGATATGGGAGAGAGAATGTGTGTATGAGGGAGGAGTGTTGGTAGATGGTGGAGGGAGGGTGAGAGTTGGAGGGATGGGGATGAGAGGGGGTGTGTGAGTTGGAGGGAGGGCAATGAAATGGCAGAGGACAGGACAGTGTGGAGGAAATTTGTGGTCACACCGTACAGGATTAAGATGTCTGGCAATAGATAGATTGGATAGATATATAACAACTTCCAGCAAGCACACTGTATTGATGTGGGAGTGGTAGTTATGTCCAGTGAAAACATATAGCAATCAAGGAGGCTCATTCGTACCTCCATAACTATAAAATTATTGAAACTGGAATCAAGTTCTAAATTTGTGAGAATGGGCCAGTTCCATCAGGTGAAGGACAGACTACAGTATAGCTAAGTAGCAAGATTATTTTTACCTTGGTTAAGAAATCTAATTGAGATGGAAGCACCGATTTTAGCCCATAAATTGGTATAGCTTTTTGTCCTTTTGTGGAGGGATACAGCTTAATGCCAGATTGACATTACCTTGCCTGTACACCTTTCCCATAGCCCAGAGGTCAGCAACCCTTAAAGCTACAAGAGCCATTTGCTTTAAAGTTTCATAAAAATGTAGTACTCTTTGAGCCGCAATACAGAAAATTCTCATAAACCGAAATCTGCAGTATTCTAAATCTAAACAAACATTACGGTGATATTGTTTGATCTGCTTATAGTATAGATCTTATCAGAGCTGAATGGAAAATCTAATGTTGCCTTGCATGTGTAATATGATGCCTTTGTTCTGAAAGAATAAATGGTTATTTATGAGGCTCCTGGAGCCACAAAAGTGTCCTAAGAGCCGCGTGCGGCTTCTGAGCCGCAGGTTGCCGACCTCTGCCATAGCCCTTCTTTAGCATAATTAATAAGTCATTTAGATACAGGTGTTAGAGCAATTAACAGACTATACAGTAGACTATGCAAGAAAGATTAGGGAACAGTTGGTACGTTATGACCTAAGTTTTATCCAGTGTGGGTGAAGGCATTGGTAAAGTACATATCTACAGAGGTGCAGTCATAGAAATTTACTGTCCATTGCATTGGGCATGTGGAGAGAATGAAGGATGACAACTGGATGCAGCGGGGGAGAGGTGTGAGTGTTGAGGGTGGAGTTAAGGGGTAGACTGAGATGGTTTTGGGAGGAAGGATGGGGCTGGAGTGTATTGGTGTGATGAGAAGGGGGTAGACTGAGATAGTTTGGGAGGAAGGATGGGACTGGAGTGTAGTGGTGTTGTGATTAGAAGGGGTAGAGTGAGATGGTTTGGGCATGTGGAGAGGATGGGGGAAGACATTTAGGTGCGGAGGGTGAGAGGTGTGAGCATGGAGGGTAAAGTTGAGAGGCAGACTGAAAGATCTGGGATGAAGTCAGTGTCCTCAGGGATAAAGAGCTGGACAGAGAAGCAGCTAGAGATCAAGCAGCATGGAGAACTGCCATTAGGTGATCAAGGCTGATATATGGAAGCATCTTGGAGTTTTTATAAATGAATGAATGAAGGAAATAAGTTCCCTTTTCCAACTCCATTAGGCGGGTAAAGATGTTGAGGTATAAATGTAAGTGCTTCCTCTATTATTTCTTTCCCTGTCCTTCCTTTCTGCACCCTTCCTCACTCCAGCATTAGGTGGAAAAGATCAGGATGAAGGAAAATGAAGATTGTTCCTAGCTAGTTTGCTGTTTGCATTTGCCTAACTTGAATAGGGAAGTAGCATTATACTGTATAGGAATAAATGCATTGGTTAGTAGGCATATTTGGGTGTTAACATATTTCACTGAGAAACTTACTTACTAGAGCCCTTAACTCAGTTGTGGGTTCATACTTATCTGGATATGAATCTAGGAGACTTCATGCTAAAATTCCCCTTCTGCAGTCCACCATCCTCCTCCTGAGAGATAGGTCAAGAATATTAACTGATAGACTCCTTGAAATGGCTGGTTTGATACAGCCTTCAGTATGTCCTTCAGCCCAAGATTTAACTAGTGTTGATGGTTGAGGTAGCACTGGCATTGTAGTTCAAGGGTGGAGTTGTAAAGCATGTTTGTACTTTAGGGCAGTATGACGATGGCAGCTTGATGGCAAAGGAGGCCACCCCTGCTGTGGTGGGTGTCTGGTGGTAGATATCCACCACCACCAGTGATGAAGGGGAGCAACTTGGCTGGATACTACAAGATGAGTACATTTAAAATTGTTATATATACCCACTTAGGTGGCAGTCTATTGAAATAACCATTGATGGGCCAGTGGAGTGTTTCATACATAACGTATAGTTTTCTATAAATCTTGCTGTGGTGCTGCTTTTGTTAATTGCCAGTTGGTTGCAGAACTGGCCTCAGTAGGTGTTAGTCAAAATACACTGCAACTTATGCTTAAATAGCTGAGGAAGCTAAAGTTGCAAGAATCATGCAGAACATTAAAAACTCAATTTTGCTAAGTGGAATTATTTGCAGTAAGTGTGCTCCAGTTAAATTGGCAGTGCTAACCACCATATCCCAGGAAATGATCACTGCCACCCCTTGTGCCCTAGGTTTCATTCTTAACTTTTCCATATAGTTTAAAGTCTTTGGAGACTTGCAACAGAAGACAGATAGCCATTATTACCCCATAAGTAAATAAAATATCCCCAGAGCTGGATAAAACCATTGGCTGTGGCAGGAGTGAATTAACACACAACAGGAAGCTCCCTGACATCTCTTCTGTGATGATTTATTTTAGGGGTTAAACTTAAGTCAGTTGGAGACCCCCTGCATTCAAAAGGAAGCTCCCTAACACCTCTTCCTTAGCTATATATCTGGGGAAATCAGTGGTGTGATAGTAAAGCCTTGTCTTATATGCAGATTTCTAAGTTCCTTTGGTACTTGTTCTTCTCTCAAATGCCTTGATTTTATTTTTAATGGAGAGTAACAGTGGGGTGCGGAAGGTGATAAGTGGCAAGGTTGAGGGTAGGGGTGAGAGGCAGACTGAAAAAGACCTGGGAAGAGGCCATAGGGTGTGACCTCAGGGCTAGGACTGAATAGGGAGGCTGCCAGAGATTGAGCAGTGTGGAGAGCTGCTATTAAGTTGTGAAAACCGACGCATTCAAGCATGTTGGAGCCTTTATAAACGATATGATAGCAGTATTTCCAGAGTGTATATAAATGATACGAGAGCAATATTTCCAGAGTCCATATAAACGATACAAGAGCGATATTTGCAGTCTATATAAACGATACGATAGCTGTATTTCCAGAGTCTATATAAACGATACGATAGCTGTATTTCCAGTCTATATAAATGATACGATAGCTGTATTTCGTCTGTATAAATGATACGATAGCTGTATTTCGTCTATATAAATGATACGATAGCTGTATTTCCAGTCTATATAAATGATACGATAGCTGTATTTCCAGTCTGTATAAACGATACAATAGATGTATTTCCTGAGTCTCTATAAACTATACGATAGCAATATTTCCAGAATCTATATTATAAATGATACGATAGCAATATTTCCAGAGTCTGTATAAATGATAGCAATATTTCCAGAGTCTATATAAATGATATGATAGCTGTATTTCCAGAGTCTATATAAACGATATGATAGCTGTATTTCCAGAGTCTATATAAACGACACGATAGCTGTATTTCCAGAGTCTATATAAACGACACGATAGCTGTATTTCCAGAGTCTATATAAACGACACGATAGCTGTATTTCCAGAGTCTATATAAACGACACGATAGCTGTATTTCCAGAGTCTATATAAACGATACGATAGCTGTATTTCCAGAGTCTATATAAACGATACGATAGCTGTATTTCCAGAGTCTATATAAACGATACGATAGCAATATTTCCAGAGTTTATATAAACGATACGATAGCTGTATTTCCAGAGTCTGTATAAATGATACGATAGCTGTATTTCCAAAGTCTGTATAAACGATACGATAGCAATATTTCCAGAGTCTATATAAACGATACGATAGCAATATTTCCAGAGTCTATATAAACGATACGATAGCAATATTTCCAGAGTCTATATAAACGATACGATAGCAATATTTCCAGAGTCTATATAAACGATACGATAGCAATATTTCCAGAGTCTATTAATCCTGTATTTTTTGAACTGAAAATGTAGCCTTATTAACCCCATCAGAGCTGTAAGTCCTCCCTGAGTTTTAAAATGCCTGGTGGTGGCAAGAATAAAACAATAAATCAATAAGGAAGAGGTGTTAGGGGAGGTACTTCAAGAATACCAGCCCCTGAGTTGTAAAAGTTGCCAAGTAGTAGCAAGAATAAAACCAAAAATATATCACTAAGGAAGAGATGTTGGGGGAGTCAGGGAATTGGAAGTACTGGGTAAGTTTGAATTAATCTGACTTTTTTTTTTTTTTTTTACAAAATGCCTGTCTCTCTCTCCTCCTGCCTGTGTCTTTCTCCTTCTGCCTGTGTCTTTCTCCTTCTGCCTGTGTCTTTCACCTTCTGCCTGTGTCTTTCTCCTTCTGCCTGTGTCTTTCTCCTTCTGCCTGTGTCTTTCTCCTTCTGCCTGTGTCTTTCTCCTTCTGCCTGTGTCTTTCTCCTTCTGCCTGTGTCTTTCTCCTTCTGCCTGTGTCTTTCTCCTTCTGCCTGTGTCTTTCTCCTTCTGCCTGTGTCTTTCTCCTTCTGCCTGTGTCTTTCTCCTCCTGCCTGTGTCTTTCTCCTCCTGCCTGTGTCTTTCTCCTCCTGCCTGTGACTTTCTCCTCCTGCCTGTGACTTTCTCCTCCTGCCTGTGTCTTTCTCCTCCTGCCTGTGTCTTTCTCCTCCTGCCTGTGTCTTTCTCCTCCTGCCTGTGTCTTTCTCCTCCTGCCTGTGATTTTCTCCTTCTGCCTGTGACTTTCTCCTTCTGCCTGTGACTTTCTCCTTCTGCCTGTGACTTTCTCCTCCTGCCTGTGACTTTCTCCTCCTGCCTGTGTCTTTCTCCTCCTGCCTGTGTCTTTCTCCTCCTGCCTGTGACTTTCTCCTTCTGCCTGTGACTTTCTCCTTCTGCCTGTGACTTTCTCCTTCTGCCTGTGACTTTCTCCTTCTGCCTGTGACTTTCTCCTCCTGCCTGTGACTTTTCCTTTTACCAGTGACTGTATCTCCTTTCTCTCCTTCCTGTCCTCTCTCTACTGTTCCACCTTTTTTTGATATTTCCATAATTCTATTGGGCCTACATTTCCCCCCTACTATCAGGCTAGACATTTGGTATTATGCCATGGATAGTTTAAGGCCCTGCCATTAACACTGCCCCATCCTTCCTTCCTTCCTCCCTATCCTCCCCTTCCTCCCTATCCTCCCCTTCCTCCCTATCCTCCCCTTCCTCCCTATCCTCCCCTTCCTCCCTATCCTCCCCTTCCTCCCTATTCTTCCTTCCTCCCTATCCTGCCTTCCTCCTTGTGCATTAACACCAAACTGTTTCATCACCAAGCGTCTTCATGGCCAAAGCTGCTTCCATGCCAGTCTTGGTGCCATGTAGCCAGTGTGGCTTGGTGCTGGTTCATTGGTGCTGGTTCCCTGGTGCAGGTTCATTGGTGCTTCCTACTGTGAAATGCTCTTAAATGCAGTTGCCAGGCATCTTGCACTGAATGGAAGATTTTTTTTAACTGTAGTAGCTTGCTCATGTAATGCAGACTTTGAAATAGTCTCCAGAATTACTTCAGTAGATATAGGTGGATAAAGCACTCGGGGAGTATGGTGAATTATCTTTAGGTGTATTAGCAGTGGTTACAGTTTCTTTCGTTTTTCAAAATCTGGCCATCGTCTAAGTCGTTCAGCGAGTTAAGGTGGTGGTGTCTGATGCTTTGAATGTGTCAGGTGGTTGTGCTGCTGTGTTTACTGTAGGTACCTGGTGGTGTAGTGGGTTAAGGTGGTGGTGTCTGATGCTTTGAATGTGTTAGGTGGTTGTGTTGCTGTGTTTACTGTAGGTGCCTGGTGGTGTAGTGGGTTAAGGTGGTGGTGTCTGATGCTTTGAATGTGGCAGGTGGTTGTGTTGGTGTGTTTACTGTAGGTGCCTGGTGGTGTAGTGGGTTAAGGTGGTGGTGTCTGATGCTTTGAATGTGTCAGGTGGTTGTGCTGCTGTGTTTACTGTAGGTGGGTGGTGGTGTAGTGGGTTAAGGTGGTGTTGGCTGATGCTTTGTGTCAGGTGGTTGTGCTGCTGTGTTTACTGTAGGTGCCTGGTGGTGTAGTGGGTTAAGGTGGTCCAGCCAGATGTGCTGTGGAATATTAATAGGTCTATTCACCTGTGGCAAAGCTAACAGGTCTACAAGTGTTACTTTTTTTTTCTTTCCAAGGAAAGTGTAAATATCTGCTCTTGGAGAGCTTTGAGTGATTTTATGAAATACAAGGCTGCCCAGCCTGAACTTTTGTTGATTTATCGTGTCAGCCATTGCCTAAGCTGACTATTGGGTGTATTTCAGTTTGACTTTAAGGAAGCATTGTAGTGGCTTATGAAATACAAAGTTGCTCAGCTTGAAATTTTGATTTGATTTGATAGGTCAGCTGTTGCATCAGCTGATTATTAAACAGTTGTCAGTTTTGGCCATAAGGAGGCATTTTAATACAAGTTTCACATTCTGAGTTTGAAAGAGAAACTTAAATATTGACTGCAGTCTGTGCAGATAGGCTCTTGTTGTTTAGTACAGAATTTAAACTTGTGATCTTGTGTTTAGGTAATCCAGTTGGCTGGTGTTTGAAGGTTAGGTGTGTGTGTGTGTGTGTGTGTGTGTGTGTGTGTGTGTGTGAGATTAGGTCAGTAGGTGTAGAGTATGTTAGTGGGTGTTGTAGGTTAGGTCAGTGGGTGTTGGTGTAGATAAAAGCACAGCTAATGTGTTGTTGTATTTGCAGGAAACAGATGACGTCCAACAAGATCTATGAAGATATCAAGATGGCAAGATGAAGCTAGCTGGGTAGAGGAATATGCTATTGGTAATGTGTTAAAACTGCATCTCAATCATTTTGCTTTAACTTGGCCTTAAAATACCTTGCTAGTCACGAAGAAGTGCTGTGGAAAGGTTTCAACGACCTAAAATTACCATCTTTGAATCGTGTTTAGCTATACTGTATTAGATCAAAATTAGTGATCTTAGTCATGCAGTGCTGTGGAAAGGTTGTAGAGCCAGTGATTGTGTCTTTGCTACTGAACTAAGTTAAGTCAGCTGTCAAAGGATATGTGTTGGCCAAGTTTAAGTGAAAGAAGTGTAGTTGTGTGTACAGAAAGTCCTCGTTTATGCTAGTCATGAAGAAGTGCTGTTTTCCTGTATGTTAAATCCAAGTAATTGTCATTGTGTTCCCTGGCTGGTTTATATGGTAGTGCTGAAGTGATGTATTTTGTAGCCAGGCTTATCTGAACAAGAACATGTTGGTCTTCTGGCTGCATTGGCCCTTATCCTGTAGTCCACCATTTTCCTTTATGGGATGATAGGGAGGTATTAGACTAGTAACCAAGGAGACTCGTACTCCACCATCCTTGGAGGATAAGGGAGGGAATTGGGGCATGTTTTGTTTGATGGCATTGTGAATTGAAGTATGTTGATCAACCCCAGTCTGCCTGGCCAAGCAGACCCATCAACCACAGGGAAGCAACAGTCTTGCTGCCTCATTTAGTGAACCAGTGTTCCCTTGTGGCAGACAGTGCCCTGCAACGGCAAGGTGTGTTGAATAGTGTGGAGGTTTGGTTCCTGGATGGATGCTGCATTTGCATAATCCAGTTAACGTGAGCAGCATAGCAGGCCCCACATCACCCCATTATTGGTGATATGGTTACCACCCAACACTGTAAATGGTTTCCTGGGCTGCAGGAAACCATTAGGCCTGTCACCTGGTGTAAAACCACATGAAGTGGAAAGAGAAAAAATGACAGGAAGGAAAGGGAGAAGTAGGGAGTGAGGACAAACAGAATGATAAAGTTGAAGGAAGAATAGGTAGTACTACAGTGCAACCTCAAAAGTTTGCAAACCTCTAAAGTTCAATTGGCATAATTTATGAAAAATGTCATTTTTATTTACCAAAACTAGCTCAGAAATAACCAGAGACTATTAAAAAAAAAAATCCTAGCTACACCCATCTGGTACTGATGACCTCACCATAAAGTGTGTGGTCACCCATAATACTAATAATTTCCTCTCCTCCTCTTGGGTAAGCTCTTTCTTATTTGAGTCAGTTTTATCATATCCAAATTTGACCATAATTGTGGCTTCAAACAGGTGTCCTGGCTTTACCAGTTAGTACAGTGCTGGGAACAAAACTGATGCAGTATAAGAATGCAGCCACAAGTACTTAGTGTGTGTGTTGTGAAATGACTGGTGATGGAAACTACCATGTATGACAAATTTGACAGTTCTCAGTGCTGTACCAACTGAAACCAGAGTAAATACTTATTGCAGGTGTTATCAAAGATAGTGGTGGTGTTAAACCTGACAGTGTATGACATTACAAAGCAGTGTGATAAGGTTTTTAAGTTTTTGAGTGGAATTATGGTAAATATTCCTTTATCACACACCACCATGCAACAGCACTTGTCAGACGTCAACTGATTTTAATCAATTTTGACTGAAGCATGATTGTTGGTAGGCAGCAGTCTTAGTGTAATTCTAATAGATCATTTGCATCACTGTTGAACCACTGTTCAGTCTATTTTTGAGCCGATGTGAACCACCATCATCATCATCCATTTTTTTTCACACACACACATGTAATTAAGTATTTCATCACTGAGATTGCAATATTTCTGCAAGATTATAGTAATGCAGACTGGCAGTAATTGTAGGTATCATAAAATGTCATAAAATAAACTGTAATCAGTGCACAATATGTGAAGTGTAGCATCACGTATGGGTTGGTTATATGGTTACCACCCAGCATTGTAAATGGTTTTCTGGCTTACAGGAAACCATTAGGCATTTACTCAATGTAAAGCCACCTGAAAAGGAAGGAGTAATAAAAATTGACAGGAAAGATGAGAAACAGGGAGAGAGGAGGACAGAAACAAAAATAATGATGGAGATAGTGGGCAGTGCTACATCAAGGAGTGGATGGTGGTTGCTGAAAGATGTAAAGATTCATGTTCAGTACTGTAGTTTTGACGTAAATAAATGAATGCATAATTACTGTCCCTTACAACTTACTGAGTGATGTTAAATATGAATACAACTGCAAAGTGTTTTAGAACAAGGGGACATACACAAGATGAGGAAAGGAAATGTGAAAGAAACACTTCATGGTTTGTAGCGATTATTGTACTGATCCTCGAGTTAAGAGATGAGATAAATGGTAGTGTTAATAGTGGAAAATAGGATGCCTGAAGCCAGCTAGTTAGCCCAGACTACAATGCTTGTGTCAAAAGCATGTCTAAACCATGAGAATTAAGACAGCCACAGAAATGCTTTATTTAAAGTTCAAATTTTTCAAAACTTCCAAAGGACACAAGAACTTCGAATTTAAGAGGTTGCACTGTATATCAAGTGAGTGGATGATCAGTCACCTACCACCTGCAGGACTAGTAACCAAGGAGACTCATGAAAGCCAGCCTCCTGTACCTGTAAAGTGTATTGCTATAGGACATTGATATGACTAGTAGCCATAACCAAGGAGACTGCCACCTCATGAAGGCAACGTTGTCCATTGTCTGTTAAATTTGTTATAGCATGTTACCCAACCTGAGAGATCCCTTTTCCCTTTTGTCTCAGTTGATGGCAGTGTGTAGTGTGATTGGAGGGTCGATACAACTAGTAACCATGGGTGATGGTATCTAGGGCTGGTGGTGGTACTGTCAAAGCTGAGGCAGTGTGGCCATGTGTGGATTACCTCTAGGGTGTGGGAAGGAATTGTGACTTGTTCAGTGTTGGTGAGAGGCTGTGTATGTGGTGTTAGAGGTAGACTGTGAAAAATGCTGACATGGTGTGTGCAGTGTGTGGGGGGGAGCATATGGAGATTTCAGGCATGAAAGGATTAGTCTTGCTGTTGAGTGTGTAGAGGATTTTTTATTTTTATTTTGAGGACATGCTATGTGCTGGAGGTGGAGCTGGTGTTAGCTCTGTGGCTAGGGTAAGGAGTGGCTGGAGGAAGTTCAGGGAGCTGTTGCCTCCTGACATTGAGAGGGCTGTCCCTCAGTGCTAAGGGATCTTTGTATGTGGCACGTGAGACCTGGGCAGTGAAGGATGAGGATGTTCATAGGCTTAAATTAACATAGTAATGACAATGATTAGATTTGTTTGTAGTGCATCCTTGAATGACAGGCCTTGGGAAGGGTGTTAGGACTGCAGTTGAAGAGTTGAGAAGAAGAATGGAACTTGAATGTATTGATGTAGTGATGAGGAGGGGTAGGTTGAGATGGTATGGACATGTGGAGAGGATGGAGGGTGAGAGCTGTGATTGTTTAGGGTCGAGTTGTGAGAGGCAGACTAAAAAAAAGACCTGGGATGAAGTCAGAGTGAGACCTCAGGGCTACGGGACTGGACAGGGAGACTGCCAGAGATCAAGTAGTATGGAGAGATGCCATTAGGTGACCAAGGCTAACTTATGCTGGCATGTTGAAGCCTTTGTAAGCGATAGGAAAATAAACAAAGTAACCAAGGAGATTGTCATACCTCATAGTTAAGGACCATCAAACAATGCAACCCCTCTCCCCCCCCCTCTCCCTTTTGTTTTTTGTTTTAATCAGTGCAACCCCTCTATCTATTTATTTATGTTTTCAAACAATACAACCCCTATCCCCCCCCTTTATTTATTTATTTTTTTTTCCAGTGTAACCCCCCCTTTTTTTCCATACCTGTGGCTAAACGAGGACATCTGTGTATGCACTGTACAGTATTTGTGGATGTGGGAGCATCTCTTGGCCAGTCAGTCAGACCATATGATTTTTCAGCAGAACTTCACTCGTGTAGATTTTAATATATTGCGGCCCTTCGTGATCCCACATCCATTACTTATATATTTATATGTGCTGACCATATTTTCTTTATTCCAATAACTGCATCTTTCATGTAAATGCTTCTTTAATATAAATGTTTCAATATTTTGTGTAGTGGAGTAGAGTTTATCGCCTTTTAAGACTAATGAAAAACAGCTTGATTTTGACAAGGCAGTCTTATAATTTCCGATATTTGAGAGGTAGTCAAATTAATTGTGCTTTTTAAATCTAACATCAGTTGCTTTGCCACTGAGTGAAATATTGCTGCAACTTTTAATAAAAATACTAAACACACAACCAAAGAACTGCAGCTAAAAAAAAAAAAAAAAAAAAAAAAAAAAAGCATGCTCCTTGTGCAGGCCAAAAATTATTTGAAACATCTGGACATATTGCATCAGTGGCACATAGTGATGCAGGTTGCCACTTTTTATTCCCTCTGACTACAACTGTTGCATGTTTATCTCATTTGTACTGCTGTGTCAATGGTCACTGCCCCTCCGAAACGTCTGCTTGCATCCCTCCACCACCCTGGCGGGTGCGTAGCACCTGTCTAGCAGCAAACTCTCAACCCTTTTCTGTCCAGCTATCAAATGCAGGAGTTAACCTTCATGTACACAATAGGTCAACTCTGGAACTGCTTTTCACTCTTCCTACTGCCTATGACCCTCCGGTCTTTTTAATGCTGTCGAGGCATCTCAAGGTGAACCATCTTGAATTTGGCACTTAACTTAGTTTTTTGTTGGAGGGAACAGTTGTTCATGCTTTCTAGCATTTGGTTCCTTTTTCCTTGCATAAAATAATGATTTAACTTGTTGTGGGAACAACATTGCCGAAAAATTACCTGCTGTAGTGTTCATCTGTCATGTTGGACTAAAAGACCTGTTGTCTGGGTATGAATGGCTTGGTAGGCCAGGAACAGCATTACCGATTTTATACATACAGTACTTTATTAGTTGGCTACTTGCACCAGACCATGAGCAATAGATTTAAACTTCAGCCAGTCTTGGTTAAGATGTGTGTCTGTTTATGACCCAGAAATTAACAAGGGTTATATAAACTGTAGCAGCCAGTTCATAAGTAACCTTGTAATATTTTAGAAGTGCTATTCCAAGGTTTTTTAAGGGAACGAAGTCTTAAAAGGCGAGAAATATTACTTCATTACTTTTAAAAATAAGGTGGCCATATTTTTTTTTTTTTTTTTTTTTTTTTTTTTTTTTTTTTTTGTCCAAAGATCTGTTATTGGTAGGTAGGTTATGGAAACATTCCACAAGTTTAGTAAGAAATCATGTCATTTGATTGTCTATGCTCCATAAATTAGAATTGGGAGACTGAGGGATGGAGTGGAGTTGCAGAGAATTAATTAGGAGTGTATGTGAGTGAGGTAGGAGGGGAGACCAAGGATGAGATGGAGGGCTGGAGTGAGAGACTAAAGGCCAATTCACACTATACGGTTCATCTTCGTAGGGTTACGGTTCGTTTGCTATGTCACTGTTCACACTATATGTCCATGATCTCGTCACTCTGCGTGCAGCTGTGGCTCCGACAAGAAGCCTCACAAATTAGTGTAAAGCAGCTTGCTGCAACTTTCATTTTTGCACAACTACTTAGGTGACAATGCCACTGATGTTACAGCCTTGAATGTCACGAACAATGCAAGCTCTTTAGTAGACATAACTAGACAGGGAGGAACTGCTCCACAAGGTGCATTCGTAGTAAAAGAAATTGAAAAGATTCTTGAAGTCCCACTGGTTCTCTTCCATGGGCGTAAAGAGGGTTGAGAGAGAACCTACCAATGGTTATGAACAGGATGTTGGGAGAACCTGTGAATGGTAATGGATGGAGTGTTAAGAGATACCCTATGAATGGTTATGGATAGGATGAAGGATAAAATGCTATTTCTCACACTGTTATAATAAAATAGTGAAATATTTAAATATCTTACCCAATTTTTCAATCCCTCTCCTATTAATTTCCATATTTTTTCTTTCACATGGTTATCGTATTTTCTGTTGCCCATGTCATATAGTTCCTTGAAGCCTCTGACCAGTTCTAATAACTTCTTGTTACTCATGACTGCTTATAGTACTGTTCACGGCCAAAAGCAGTGACAGGCTAAAGTTGTCCTCTGTCGTCTGTAAACACACCGTGATTGATACGTATCGATGTTCACACTGATTGGTGGAGGTACGGAGCGTTTGCATACGTATACGTTTCGTTCGTTAGAGATTTCTTCCAGACGTAGGCGATCCGTACGAGTGAAAGCCGCACGAAAAATGAACAATAAACGGAAAATATAGTGTGAACAGCCCCATTGATTTTGATAAAATAATTAACATACGAAAGCCGTACGGAGACGAACCGTGTAGTGTGAATCGGCCCTAATGTGTGAGGTGGAGTGGGGGGGAGGGAAACAGAGGGATTGAGTAGAGGATGTTGTAAATTGAAATGAGATGGAGAGGGAAACTAACTAGGAGTGTATGTGAGTAAGGTGGATGTGGGGTAAGAGGGAGGGGGAGACTGAGGATGAGATGGAGGGATGAGTGGAGGTATATAGGAGAGGAGGGTGTAAGTTGGGGGTGGAGGATGAGACTGAGGTGGAGGGATGGAATAGAGGTATGAGAGGGAGGTGTAAGTGGGGGGGGATGGAGAGTGAGACTAAGTAGGGGTTTGTGTGAGTGAGGTGGAGGTGGGGAAAGTGGCAGGGGAAGACTGAGGATGAGAGGGAGGGATGGAGTGGAGAGGTGCATGAGAGAGGAGGGTGTAGGAAGATTAATTCTGAGAGTGTATGTGAGGTGGAGACTGAGGATGAGATGGAGGGATAGAGTGGAGAGATATATGAGAGGGGGGTGTAAGTTGGGGGAATGGAGAGTAGGAACTTCATCAGGAGGGTGTATGAGAGTGAGGTGGAGGGAGAGGGCAGGTAGATGGCAGTGGACAGGGAGGAGATATGTACCCTCACAGGATCAAGGTGTCTGGCTATAGGTAGATATAGCATGTCCACACTTTCACATTGTTATAGTAATATGGCCATTATATTTTTACAGTTTTATTGGTTTGCTTGAGATTATACTCTGAACTTTAGCTTGGCCTAAAATTTTAAATCTTTCCAGCCTGAATTTTGAGTTGTAACTTTCTTAAAACAGGATAGTAGGCACAGTGTGAAAAGGATTATGAGTAATAGCATTGCCTTTCTGTGCCTCGAGTTACTCTTATGTGACACAGCTGGAAAAGACTGAAAAATTGGGCCAAGTTAGTGTAGAGTAAATATTGTTCAGTGGAATGTGATTTTGTTGATATTTAACATGCATCACAACCATTCCATGTTTGTATTTTTGAACCTCTTCAGTACTGTTACATCTTTTCTCAGTGTATTGTTGCTGTTCCAGATGATTTTATTCTTGCTGCTGCCAGACGATTTTACTAAGCTTAGGAAGGGGGTCTCATACTGAAGGGAGGCTGTCTCCTCCAGTATGAGATCGCACTCCAAGCTGAATAAAATCGTGTGGCATCAGCAGGAATAAAATGTCCTCATACTGAAGGGGTTAATTAGCTCATGTCTTTGGTATACTGTATGCCATGTTGACTAATGGTGCATTGCTTCCTGTTTAACATGCCTTAGCAAACACACGTTGCGTGGTGCACACAGTGTTAGCAATGCATGTTAAGTAGCCCTTTTGATCACTCTGTTGTATGCCATGTGTTCTTGTATAGCTCTGCCTGGCATTAGCTGGGCAGAGCAATACAAGACATGGCATCTACACAGTGATTTGAAGGGCACGCTCTTGGAAGCATCTTGGGGTAGGGCGCAGAACCTATCTCGATAAATCGGCCACGAAAATACGGACTGGCAACCCTCCCTTGGGGTTCCCAGTCCTTATTTCTCTGGCCGATTTATCGAGATAGTTTTTTTTTTTTTTCACCTTCTTCACTTAAATGTATCTTACTGGAAATAAAACCAATGTATTATTACCATGTCTTTATTCTATACATATACCTTTTGGGTATATTACTTATATATGTATAGTACTTATATAAGTACTATACCTATATATGTATAGTACTTATATAAGTACTATACATATATATGTATAGTAACTTTGAAAAATATCAGAAAGAGAATACCAATAGACATGAATAGTATGAACGAGACATCACTTCATACTATTCATGTCTATTGGTATTCTTTTTCTGATATTTTTCAAAGTACTATACATATATAAGTAACTTATAACATATTCAAAATTTACCACTTAAATTATGAACTTAAAAGGGCAATATAAAAAGACATTAAAGAATAAAAGAAACACATTAAAAACAAACAAAACAAGACACATGGAGCAGGACAGAGGAAGGACACAGCAGGGCATAGCACATGACAGGGAAGGACAGGGGAAGAACAGCAGGACATGACACAGATGATGGAAGGACAGAGCATAGATGATGGAAGGGCAGGACACAGGGTAAGAATAGCAAGGAGGGGAGGACAGGCCAAGGAGGGGAGGACATAGCACAGATGATGGAAGGGCACAACAGGACAGGTCATAGCAAGGCAAGACAAGCAGGACACAGCAAGAGTGCAGATGACAGTGCATGGGTGTAGGGCAGGATATAGCACAGATGATGGAAGGGCACAACAGGACAGGTCATAGCAAAGCAGGATATAGCAAGAGATGGAAGGGCAGGGCACAGCAAGAGTGCAGATGAGAGTGCATGGGTGTAGGGCAGGACAGGGGTGGCAGGGCACAAAGCACGACATAGCACAGATGATGGAAGGGCACAACATGACAGGTTATAGCAAGGCAAGACAAGCAGGATACAGCTAGAGATGGAAGGGCAGGACACACAAAGGAAAAAATAGCAAATATGGAAGGGCAGGACAGGCCAAGGATGGCAGGGCACAGCAAGAGTGCAGATGACAGTGCATGGGTGTAGGGCAGGACAAGGGTGGCAAGGCAGGGCAGGACAAGGGTGGCAAGGCAGGGCAGGGCATGGCTGCATATTGCAAGGGTGTAGGGGAGGGAAGGAAAGTGCAAGGGTGCAGGGCAGGTAAGTGATGGCAGAACAGGGATGGAAGGAAAGGACATGGTTGACAGAACAAGGATGGAAGGAAAGGACATAGTTGACAGAACAGGGATGGAAGGAAAGGACATGGTTGGCAGAACAGGGATGGAACGACAGGACAAGGATGACAGGAATAGCAAGGGACACCTGGTAAGGCAAAGCAAGGGTGGGGGTGGCAGGGTGGGTTGCAGGGTGGTAAGGTTAGGAAGAGCAAGAAAGAGAGGAGGAAGAGGAAAGAAGAAAAGGGAGAGAAGAACGAGAAGAAGAGGAGGCCTAATACAATAAGAGGAGAGGAAGCCTAATACAAAAAGGGGAGGAGGAGAAAGAAAAAAAAAGAAAAGAGGAGGAGGAGGAGGAGGAAGAAAAAAAAAGAAAATGAGGAGGAGGAGGAAGGAAGAAAAGAATAAGGAGGAGGAGGAAGGAAGGAAGAAAAGAATAAGGAGGAGGAGGAAGGAAGGAAGAAAAGAATGAGGAGGAGGAGGAAGGAAGGAAGAAAAGAATGAGGAGGAGGAGGAAGGAAGAAAAGAATGAGGAGGAGGAGGAAGGAAGGAAGAAAAGAATGAGGAGGAGGAGGAAGGAAGGAAGAAAAGAATGAGGAGGAGGAGGAAGGAAGGAAGAAAAGAATGAGGAGGAGGAGGAGGAAGGAAGAAAAGAATGAGGAGGAGGAGGAGGAAGGAAGAAAAGAATGAGGAGGAGGAGGAGGAAGGAAGAAAAGAATGAGGAGGAGGAGGAGGAAGGAAGAAAAGAATGAGGAGGAGGAGGAGGAAGGAAGAAAAGAATGAGGAGGAGGAGGAGGAAGGAAGAAAAGAATGAGGAGGAGGAGGAGGAAGGAAGAAAAGAATGAGGAGGAGGAGGAGGAAGGAAGAAAAGAATGAGGAGGAGGAGGAGGAAGGAAGAAAAGAATGAGGAGGAGGAGGAGGAAGGAAGAAAAGAATGAGGAGGAGGAGGAGGAAGGAAGAAAAGAATGAGGAGGAGGAGGAGGAAGGAAGAAAAGAATGAGGAGGAGGAGGAGGAAGGAAGAAAAGAATGAGGAGGAGGAGGAAGGAAGAAAAGAATGAGGAGGAGGAGGAAGGAAGAAAAGAATGAGGAGGAGGAGGAGGAAGGAAGAAAAGAATGAGGAGGAGGAGGAGGAAGGAAGAAAAGAATGAGGAGGAGGAGGAAGGAAGAAAAGAATGAGGAGGAGGAGAAAGGAAGAAAAGAATGAGGAGGAGGAGAAAGGAAGAAAAGAATGAGGAGGAGGAGAAAGGAAGAAAAGAATGAGGAGGAGGAGAAAGGAGGAAAAGAATGAGGAGGAGGAGAAAGGAAGAAAAGAATGAGGAGGAGAAAGGAAAAAAAATTGAGGAGGAGGAGGAGAAAGGAAGAAAAGAATGAGGAGGAGGAGGAGGAAGGAAGAAAAGAATGAGGAGGAGAAAGGAAAAAAAAAATGAGGAGGAGGAGGAGAAAGGAAGAAAAGAATGAGGAGGAGGAGGAGGAAGGAAGAAAAGAATGAGGAGGAGGAGGAGGAAGGAAGAAAAGAATGAGGAGGAGGAGGAGGAAGGAAGAAAAGAAGGAGGAGGAGGAGGAAGGAGAAGAAGGAGGAGGGGAAGAGGAAGGAAGAAGAGGAAAAGAACAACAAGGAGGAGAAGAGGAAGCCTAATACAATACCGGGAGGAAGAGAAAGGAAGAGAAGAACAACGAGGAAGAGAAGAGGAAGCCTAATACAATACCGGGAGGAAGAGAAAGGAAGAGAAGAACAACGAGGAAGAGAAGAGGAAGCCTAATACAATACTTAACTATATGAACTATTAAAACACACACAGAATAAACACTCAACTTGGTTTTCCTTTGTAATATTAATGCCAGCAAGGGGTATCATTAGTTTATGCTTCAAAAACTGCTTGTGGGTCAAATAATAATAATAATAATTTACTGGCAAACCTCTATCAGTAATTCCTCATTTAAGATACTTTCACTAAGCACAGTCTCTCTCTTAATGTCACTCAAAAATACACTTTTCACAAACTTCTTAATTAATCTCAAAGGTGTGCTGTGAAAGATCAATGTTAATTCATCTAAAAATATATTTTTTTTTAAATTTAACACAAATAAATCTCGCTACTTAGTTCTGTCTTGCATATGATCCTTAAATGCTGGAGAAAAAGTCCCTCTTGCTGGGACCCGACCCTAACTTCACGCAATCCGCAATTTACGGGAATATATATCAATTATTAAATGAGGAATTACTTACTGCTGGCATTATACACAAACAAAACTCACAATTTACACATATTCTGTTTTTAACTGTGTGGAAAATGTGCCACTACATCTCAGATGATGTGTTTATATATACAGTATTTCAAAGCTATGCATATATATACTGAGGTGTACATGATGGGCCTCTAGAAACAGTTCAGTATTTTTATATCATTTGTATCGTACCATTCATGAAGGCTCCAACATGCATTCATTGGCCATAGTCACCTAATGGTGGCTGTCTATGCTGCGCAATCTCTGGCAGCCACCCTATGACCTTGTCTCATATTTTTTTTTCCACTCTGCCTCACAACCCTACCCCCGAAATTCACACTTCTCACCCTACGCACCCAATTGTTATAAAATTGCGGTGCAGGGCAGACACCTTCAGGTGGTGGCACTGATATAACCAGGCCATGTCCAGTGAAAAGGGCCAGATGCTCACTCACTGACCATTTAAGCCCCTGCAATCCTGACTACCTCACATATTTCTCCCTACATAAGTGCTTCAAAATTATCAATTCCAGGACTTTCCTATTCCAGACCAACACCACTACAATACCAGCTGGTGTTCTCAGTGCCAAAAATCCCTCGTGGCTAAACACACAGACACAGGACAACAAGGGGACTCGCAATGCAGAAAAACACGAACACACAAACCACCACCACAACCCAACAAGACCTCCACACAAAGTTATAAGGCTGCCTTCTCCCCCCAACCTTACTATCTACCTCTTCATAATAACTAATCCCATGAAAGTGAAATTTTTAGTACTGAGACAGGACTGAGTCTCCTTGATTACTAGTTCAACTGACCCTCCAGTCTGGCCCCACTTTGTCAGTAGAACATAAAAGCATTACGGCCATTCAAACCACCAAGGAAGTTGTACTAGACCTATTACTTGACCACTGCCCCAAATTAGAAACTTACCGAAATCCAAATAAAAGGTGCAACCATTTTTATTTTTCCTCCTTTTTTTCTTATTTCCTTTTTTTTGTTAATAATTTATCCTGTACATACTGCCTACTAAGCCACTACAGCCATTCAAAGCCTATAACACTGCATGCCAGCACTAAATTTCACAAGATATAGTCAATATTTTTTTTCTCGCCCCTAAAACAGCCCCCATTCAGAAGGAACTGTGTCGTGAAAATACATGGAATTTCACAGTACAGGTCATCGGCTCCGACCACCTGCACTTGTCGCAGTCCGCCGATGGCTGTGGCCGTCAACCTTTTTTTTTTTTTTTTTTTTTTTTTTTTTTTTTTCAGAATGTACACAGCTTTTTTTTTTTTTTTTAATAAATAAATATATATACAGTACTTTATTTTTATTATTTCACACTGTACCTAGCTACCTATACACACAAAGCCACTACAGACATCCACAAATCTGCAGCCAAACAGGACCCTTCAAAAACCATCACCAGACACCCACCCTTCACAAACAACCCTACCCAGAGAAACATGAATACACCTACTCTCTCTCACCCTCTCTTTACTCTAAATTTGTCTAAAAATGCCTTATGCTCTCTCTCATGGATCTATCTATCTATCTATTGCCAGACGCCTTAATCCCGCACAGGATGGCCACAAACGTATCGCCTCTCTCGTGGATGCTGGGTTGTAAGCATAGTATATAAACACTAAAATACGATGCTGGTTATGAAGAAGAGCTATGGAAGGCATGTAATAAAAACTTGCATTACAAAAAGTACTTTTAAAAAATCTGTATGCCAAGAAACTGTTTACAATGCTGGGTGGTAACCATATAATCAAACCATATGTGCTCCCTATGTGTCAACAAGTGGGTTGGTGAAGGGTTAGTGCCCCTCCCCATAAATAAAAGTCAAATGGCCCCCCCTTACGGGATTATGGCAGCTGGCAGTAGGCAGACAGATAGATAGATATTCTCATCCTCTACCCATCACTAAAATTCACAAGGATACATATTTTCTTTCCTAGCCCCTTAAAACGGCCCCCATTCCAACAGAACCATACTGTGAAAAACATAGGGAATTTCACAGTACAGGTCACCGGCTCCGTCCACCTGCAATACCTGTAGCCGAAGTGCAGATCCACCAGTGGCTGTGGCCCTCATCCACTTTTTTTTTTCTTTTCTAACTTTATTTCTACTACTTCAGACGGTACATAGCAACTAGCTAGATATACATGGCCACTAGAGCCAAACAGAAGCCTTCAAAAACCATCAGGAGACACCCACCCTTCAGACACAACCACATCCAGAAAAACACAACCTATACTCTCTCTCTCTTTTTACTCTAACTTGGTCTAAAAATGCCCTGTGCTCTCTCTCATGGATGCTGTATTGTAAGAATACAGTATATAAGCACTAAAATAAGATGCTGGTTTTGAAGAACAGCTATGGAAAGCATGTAATAAGAACTTACATTACAAACAGTACTTACAACTTATTCTCATCCTATACCCAACACTATTTTTCAGAAGGATACATATTTTTTCCTACCCCCTTAAAACGGCCCCCATTCCAACGGAACTGTGCTGTGAAAAGCATATGGAATTTCACAGTACAGGTCACTGGCTCCGACCATCTGCAATACCGGTGGCCTAAGTCAGTCCAGTAGCCCAAGTGCAGTCCGCCAAGTGGCTGTGGCCGTCATCCACTTTTTTTTTTTCTTTCTTTTTAAACTTTATTTCTACTATTTCAGACGGTACATAGCTACTACCTAGATATACAACAGAAACCTTCAAAAACCATCACCAGACACCCACCCTTCAGACTCAACCATACCCAGAGAAACACAACTCTAACTTGGTCTAAAAATGCCTTATGCTCTCTCATGAAGGCTGAGTTGTAAGAATACAGTAAACAGGCATTAAAATATCATGCCTGTCACAATGAAAAGCTATGGAGTGAATGCAGGGCTAATGTTTTGTTTCTGCCAGTGGGACACGTTAAAACAAACACTATCAAAACACGAAAATTTGTGCCAAGTTAAGAGTGAAATGAGTATACCCAGACTTCAACACAATCATCATCTTTCTCTACTTCAATGCCGATACAATACACAACTCACACACAATGCACTATGCCCACAGTGTAATGCTTCCTGCCACACCACACCACACTCACATTTACCACAGTGTAAGGCCTCCCCCCCTCACCACAACACACTACTACAAACACGCACCACATGTACCACAGTGTAGGCCTCCTCCCACACACCACACCACACTACCACAACAGACAATCCTTCAACATATACCTTTGGGGCTGCCAGGGTTTCTGTAGTCAGTCAAGTGGGATTACAAGCCAAGATTTACTAATACATAACAAATATTCTTCCAAACAGCATAATTTTGATATAACAGGTTTATCATCCACTGACAAAGGAATTCAATTTATCATGAGAATTAATTTGCTGGAAGGGAAGGTTATGACGGCCAATACAGCTGATAGGAGGGTCAAAGGCATGTAATGATTTTAGCACTACAACAACGGGGTCTCTCTATCTCTCATTATAGAAATATTTGAGGTGGGAGCAAAGAACAAAGAATAAACAAGCATTAAGGGGGCCAACTATCAGTACCAGGCCTAGTGAAGTGGACTAATCATCGTCATCATCATCTTCGTAACCAATTATTTTCAATCATCGTAACCATTTTCTTTTTCTTTTTCAAGCAGTCACTCCTAACCTGTTTATTTAATTTTTTTTACACATGGATAAAATGCATAGGGCCCATAAAGCAAAGAGGAAACCCAAGAGAGAGTGAAACTAACTGCAAGCCCAATGAAATGGCTCATTCACTCATTCACTTACCATTCAAATCCTAGTATCTTACACACACACACACAAAACCATGGGGACATCACACATCCTTGCTCTCTCTAATCATAAACCACGACAACCCAACCCAACAGACACCACCACCATCACAAACACCCAAACGATACACAGACCAAGAAAACGCAACAATGAAGGAGAAATATCCACAGCATAGCCTAAGAATCAGCATAACGATAGTAATTCTGAAAACCTATCAACCATTGGCTGTCATGTTGGAGACCTTGCAACTTTATACAACATCGTCTGCCATCATCCAATCCTATGTCACCCCATAAGGAGCGTAGGAAGCCATGGCTAGGCATACTGCACAAAATTATCTGCTCAACACATAATACTGCTGATTTCTGAGATGCCCTGGGTTGAAAGACAATAGAGACCTGACAGGCAAATTGGTTCTTGCTCATGCTTAGGAAAATATGGCAAATGACTGTGTGATAGGAAGAGATATATCAAAATTGTTTAGTCTATG
The DNA here is from genome assembly GCF_032717465.1 of Coenobita brevimanus. Taxonomy (NCBI): domain Eukaryota; kingdom Metazoa; phylum Arthropoda; class Malacostraca; order Decapoda; family Coenobitidae; genus Coenobita; species Coenobita brevimanus. Next base: position 1,781,682 of record NC_137017.1, on the reverse strand, counting down.
GGCACCCTAGGATCTCTCCCTACCTATCAATCTATCTATAGCCTGACGCCCTAATCCATATAGTTATAAAATTTCAAACACGTGGCACATTTTCCACCGTACCGATAAGAGTATAACATATTCCAATTCAACATATAACTATAGTCAGTTTATTTCCATCTGACAAAACAAGGCAACTTTTATCACTTCAGTACTAAATCATTGATGTCTAAAATTCTGTATGCCTTAGTAATGGGGTACGGATGAGCCTCCTTGGTTACTAGTCAAATTAACTCTCCAGTCTGACTACACTTGGCCATAAAGCTAACGGTTATCTCTGTCAGGTGAAGCAAACTGACTATAGAATAAATCAACAGAAATAAGACACCAAAAAAACACTCCCACATCAATATATAAAACATAGTCAGCCACAGGAAAAAAAATATATAAAAAACATAGACCGTATTAACGATAAATGTTCGTATATATGCAGGGAAAAAGCTCGATAATCTCTGACCTAAATGAAGGGAATCAAATGCTATGTTTAGTGAGGGGAATAAACTCAGAAGGATTGTTATTCTTGGATATAAATGAAGGGAAACGACTCAAGTTGCTCATCAACCTTTGACATAAATGGTCGTTAACTAAGGATGCTTGTTAGTTTTTAAATCTCAGTGCTATTTAGGACAATACATTTTTCTTTTTAATGCAGAGAAGCAGAAACTGAAGAGTGCAAGAAATAATACACAAAAGAGAGCCAAATGCAATATATCTTACATCTGAAATTCCTGCACACATTGCATTTACAAGACTGGAGGTCACAGGCAGAGGGAAATAGAGATTGAGAAAAATAAATTCAAGTTGACCTGTTGCCAATTACAATCAAGCAAAGAAGGACAAGAGTACATATTTTTTCCTGTGGTTGACTGTGCAGTACATCACAATGACATGGTAATAATAATAATGCAAATATAACAAGAAAATGGGCATAACAATTGGCGTACAAATACAATAGCCAACATCAACAGTTCAGGAGGGATAATATATACAAAACACCCATTTTTATTGTTGGGTAAACAAGCACTATGGCTTTTTTGCAGAGTCCTTTTATTTGCCACAGTTATTTACAATCTTTTGGGCTGATAATACCTGCTGTTGTGATGGTCCCTGGCTCATTTTAATTACTAAGAATCAGAGTCAATGCTGGAGAAACTAAATACTGGAATTTAATCCAAGAAAAGAGGCAATAGGAGCTCCAAAAATCCAAGAAAAGAGGCAATAGGAGCTCCAAAATTCTTACAACCAAGATTATCCTCTAATATTCTTTAGACGTGTGTGTGCATCTTTCAGGAGTTTACTCTGGAAAATGACACGCATATATCCTTAGCAAAGTTTCATAGCTCATTTAGCCACATCTCATTCAAGAAGGTAGATGATCAGCACACACAGATAAGCTACAACCAACTGACACTGTTTTACTTAGGCAGCAAATACTGTACTGGCAAAAATGCTGAAATTGATGCTATGTTGGTTCAGAGAAGTGGTTTGATTACAGCACTACTACACAGGCATATCCAAACACCTGCCACTGTCCTACTTAGCCAGGAATACAGGACCACAGCAACAGCAGCCCACAATTTAATAAACCAAAATACAGGGCTGCCCATATATATCTGGTGTTGTCGGCTCAGTCTGCGGGTATGGGGGAAGCACGTATTTTGACAACTTAATTATGCTCCGTTTAACTGGGTATTAAAGTACCATCATTCCTTTGTAAATGCTAGTTGAAACATGACTAATATGGTGCTAGTCATGAAGAAGTGCTATGGAAAGGATGTTGGGCCACAGTGCTATCTTATTCTGCCAGTGACGTAAGGGAAATAAATCTGCATAAGGACAAAAATCTTGTCTCTGTGTGTCGTGTTTGTGTCATACCTTGTGCCATGCTTTTGTGTGTCATGTCTGTGTGTGTCGTGTTTCTGCATGTCATGTCTCAATGGCTGTTCAATTTGTATATGGATGAAGCTATAAGAGAGGTAACAGGAAGCAATGTGAATAGATTGGTATCTAGTGAGGGAGGGTAAGATATGGAAACTTCCTGAGCTGTTGCTTGCTGATGATACTGTATTGTGATGAATGTGAACTGCAAGGCTTGGTGCATGAGTCTGAGGATGTAAGAAACAGAATCCTAAAGAGAATATACGTATGGGTAAAGTTATGGTCTTGAGGGAAATCACAGCATACAGAGTGAGACTGGATGGTGAGGAAATAGATAATGAAGGTGCATCCAAGTACTTTAGAGTGATGAGTGAGGATGCAAGGATGTGCTTGAATGGGTACAGCAGGGTAGAAAGGTCGCTGGATCATTGAAAGCTGTGATAAGATGTTGAGAAATGAGGCTTAGATCCTGTTGGAAGGGCACAAGAGTGAGAGCAGTGGAAATGACCTGAGGAATGTGTGGAGTTTTATCGACAGACAGATATACAAATGAGGAAGTGGAAAAGTACTGTGGTACTATTAGGAGAAATACTTTGAGATAGTTTGGCCATGTAGAGGATGGGGAATGAGAGAATGACTAGAAGGTATGTGTATGATGTAAAGAGGGGGAGAGACCATGGCAGAGACGGAAGACTGGAGTGGAGAGATACAAGGGAGGGAGGTGTGAGTTGGAGAGAGGGCAGTCAAATAGCAGATAACAGAATGACATGGAGTTAATTTGTTTGTGGCCTCCCCTTATGCGACTGAGATGTCTGGCAATAGATAAAAGTCAGTGGAGGGTAAAAATCTCTTCTTACCAAAATGAGTGAACTTTAAGCAATTACTGAAGAAAATGCAAGAGGAGATTTTAAATTATTTGATAAAAAAAGGCAACCAATGGATGGAAACAAGCAATCACTATCAAGTAAGAAAGGGTTATGGGAAACAGAAAATGATGCAGGGTAGTGATGGTAAAGCCGACTGAGCCTCCACCATATCAATCATCAAATAATCAAAATCAATATAAGAATCATCATTCATTATTATTAAAATCATCACTGCAATCGTCATCATCATCATCCCAGCCTCTTCTTCCCACCTAAGGATGGGGTAAGGTATGGTTCAAAATGCAACAACAAAACACATGGGATCAGACATGTTATATATGAACCACCCTGTATTTTTTAGCATCTGTGGCACATAACCAGGACTTAACTGCATCTGTTTGTGATGTACAGGCATGTGCAAAAGTATGCCAACAATACTCTGCCAGCACTAACTTGTATTTTATATTTACCACTCTTCCCCAAATGACTAGAGGGTAACATTCCTTCTGTTGCCTGTTTTCCTGATGCCTGGAACAGACACCTTCATATGGCAATGATCACATATTCAATGTCAGATTAAAATAACAGCCTTCAGTTCGTTTACTATCCCAATACACGAGAATGGTGGACTAGGAAAGAATAGTAACGTTGATGTGCAGTCCTTACCACATAAAATAATTCAAACAACACCTTCCATTCCTACAGCTGGCAGAGAAGTGTCTACATATTTTGCTCATGCTCAGGACAGGATTTATGTAAAACATTTCAAAGCCAATGGTTGTGTACGGCTGGCCAGTTGTCTATAACCTTAGTCGCTTTACTCGAATCTGGCGAAGATGTCTTCTTTAAGAGCTGACGGCAGCAGGTAAAGAAACTGGTTGTTTGATACGATTACTAATCAAAGTGGACATCTCGTGACTATCATGAGTGACAAGCCAAGTGGCTTCTGGCTACCCAGGATATAAGTTACTACACTTGGTGGTAATATACAACTAGACAGTCACGTGGTGGTGTAAGGAGTTACGGCGCTCCAGCTGGATGTGGCAATATCCGGTATTAAATTAGTCAGTAGCTAGTCCCAGGTCTCTTCACAAAATGGGGAAACAAAAAATTGGTGAATGACTGGGTGGTTGTGAATGCGAGGTCCAGCATCTGATAGATGTGAACAAAGTGTCCAACGTCTGGCTTGCAATATCCACTTAAGAACGTATGCCCAATCCTTGAGGCATTGCCTAGGCCGTAAAAAATAAACAAAAAAACTGGCCATCAAACACAACCCCCTCATAGGGCATTCCGCCCCCTTACTGTACGGCCACAACGTGGTTATTGCAAGCAAGGCCTGAGTGCATGTTTACCTATAAATTCATCCACCTGTGTGCCACTTATCCTTCCAACATATGCAATGATGGGCTCCTTCTCACTGTCCGACAGTCCCCATTACCCACGTCAAAACGAATATATGTCATGGCACACAATGGTGGGTTGTGTGTGCTGTAAAAGTATTGACCCAACACCCCAGGCATCCCCAATCCCCCAAAACCCCACTAGTAGCAAAGGGACTTGGGGCCACGCTACACGACAGTATTATAGCAACTAATTCGGCACAAAATTTTTAAAGTTTATCTTTACAATGCAGACTTTTTGTTCATTTACTGCCGGCGCAAAACTTTAATCTCCTCAGTTTGACTTGGCGCTAATTTTTTTTAAAAGCATACCGGTACTTAGCGTTCCAACTTCCACACAGGGGAATCGACGGGCCGAGGTTCGTAAACAATGAGTAACGCCAGAACTGCAGGGTCGATTGGTGTGGGTGATTTAAACAGACAACATAGCGACAATATACACAAATATCAAACAATTGGCCATAAAAAATATCTGTCCACTGTGCATCAATTACAATACAAACATCAACATAATAATCAAGCAATAATCATATGCATATTTCACTTGGGTGTCTTCTAGGTGGCTCAGGAGGCTTGCTAAGAAATCACGTTAGGAAATCACCCCAGCCACAAAGAAGACAAGCCATTTTGACTGAACTAACACCAGACACTGTTCAATTGAGAGAAACACTACTAGTAGTCAAAGGCATCAAAAATAACATGAGGAACCTTTCCATCACAAAATTCTTGCAGTATACCGGGTATCTACCTAGCTAACACTTACTGCAATATATCTACTATCTATGTGTATCTGTGTAGTGTTTACCTATCTGTGTACTTTAACTATCACCTTGAAATATTGCTGAGCTGAGGCAACACCTTAGCAAGGAGACATGCTAATCATGAAGTGCAGGGGAAAGGTTTCAAAACTATCTGCTACTGGTAAACCTGGGGAATTTACTTACTGTACTCTTGTTACTCTACCCAGGCATAAAATAAGCATCTTAGCAATAGTTTATCAAGCGGAATGCTAGTCATGAAGAAGTGCATTGGGATGGATGTAGACATGTAGTACTGTGTTATTCTACCAAAGAGATATTTGAAAAAAGCAGGTGAATGGACAAATCCCAGGCCACGTTACGGTGCAAGAAGTATGATAATTGAGCACAGACGAATATAAATAAGTTAAAAATCCATCCAATCAGCCATCATCCAATCCCACGTCGCCCCACAGAGGAGCGTAGGAACCCGGGGCTAAACAAGTTGGTCCTGACATTTAAGATGAAAATAAGTTAAAAATAAAGCACATTATTATCCTTAGACCCCTAATGCATCACTCTCAGTTGAATAAAACCATCTGGTGTTAGTTGGAATAAAGACAGTTGCTCTCCCACTTAAAAACAAGAGCTAAGAAGAATTGCTGTTGAGATTAAACACTTACCGGCTTGAGATTTCATTCGGCTGTGTGGTTGCCAGCCTGATAGTGCCAGGGATTGACTCCTGGCACTGCATCATCCTAGCTTATCATCAATCATCGTCGTTGTTGATTGGCCAGTAAAATCAGCACCTAGACTAAGTTAACTGGCCTTTTATATCCTAGTGGTGGAATGATCTAGTTATGGAGCCTAGCACTAACTATTCTATCATCAATCATCGTCGTCGTCATCAATAGGCAAGTAAAATCAGTACCTAGACTAAGTTAACTGGTCTTGTATACCCTAGTGGTGGAATGATCTAGTTATGCAGCCCAGCAATGCCACTGATCATAATTAAAATCATCATTAGGCATTATCATCATCATTCCTGACTCCTCTTCCCACCCAACGATGAGGTCAGGAGTTCTCTATTAAAATATCGTAAGTAGGGGAGCAACTGTTATACTCTGTCCATCTCAACTTGGCTTAAAAGTGATCTGGAAAGGATGCAGAGCCACAGTATTGCCAGCCTTGTCTTACTCTGCTTCTGGCCGATGAAATTAGGCTGCCAAGGACAAAACTCTCTGCCAAGTCAAGGTGGACCATCCAAAAATTTTCTAACTCACATTTCAGACGGGTGGTTGTAGTTGTAGTTGTAGTAGAAGGAACTGAGATGTAGAAAGGTTTTCAGGATCAACGGCGCTGGGAACCTCTATATCTATCACAGGTATTTCCCGAGTTTTGAGGCCACTGAGTATTTTTCAACATTCACCACACAATCTTGTATCACTCTACGAGCAGCGAAGGAGCCCAGGGCTGGGCAAGTTGGTCCCGACATTCAAGATGAGAGTGACCAACCACACTCATCCCCGAGTGGCATTATGTTAACGATAAACCCCAACCACCCTTGGGTATAGCCACTGCATGATGAGAAAAATTGAGCCAGCACCGCCGGCTCCAGCAGGCAGCACCACCAAAATCAACTCCAGCACGGCAGCACCATCAGGATCAACTCCAGCAGGCAGCACCATCAGGATCAACGCCAGCACGGCAGCACCATCAGGATCAACACCAGCACGGCAGCACCACCAGGATGAACACCAGCACCACCAGGATCAACACCAGCACGGCAGCACCATCAGGATCAACACCAGCACGACAGCACCATCAGGATCAACACCAGCACCACCAGGATCAACACCAGCAGGCAGCACCATCAGGATCAACGCCAGCACCACCAGGATCAACGCCAGCACAGCAGCACCACCAGGATCAACTCCAGCAGGCAGCACCATCAGGATCAACGCCAGCACCACCAGGATCAACGCCAGCACGGCAGCACCAACTCAGCAATCGCAGGAACAGCAGCCTGAGTAACACAGACGGACCCTGAAAATAAGGCAAGGTTTTAGGAGATAATCTCAAGTGTGTTCAAACTTAATCCTTTTGTCTGTGAAGGAGTTCAATATGGATCTTAATTAACCCCTAGTGTATTGGTGCTGGATGGGGGGTGGAGGGCTGCCTGACTACATTTACACTTCTCAATGCCACACCTATCCCACAAGAGGAGAATGATGAGCTACAGAAGGGTAACTCAGCCTGCAGTCCACTGGGATAATGTTCTGCTGTGCCTGGGGTTGAACTACTACTAGTAGACAAGACCTAAGATAAACAAATCCATTTTACATCATCTATCTGGCTCAATTCCTTAGTTATAGTCCCTCAAGTACTTCCTTATTCCCAGCAGAACAAGAAATTCCGACGGCTCAGCATTATTTACCAAATGCTTCATGACTGGCTTTATTCCTGTGTTAATCTTTTGTTACAACTCAGCACTGAATAAGGACAGATGGCAGTTTAAACAGATAGATAGTGGGAAACTGGGTAGCAGATAGATTCCTTCACAATGATGGCCGTCTCCTAATATAAATGAAAGAGTCTGGTGGTAGCAAGTATATTAGCAGAAGGCCCCATACTACATACTACAGGTCCCTTTGGCAAAATTAAAAAAAGTCACAATAGGACGCTTACCTGAGAGTGGAGGCAGATGGTTGGTATTACCGTGATTGGGCAGCTGGTTGGTATTAATTTGGCAGCTGGTTGTGGCTTTCTTCTCCCCTTTCTCCGTCTCGGTTGGCAGTTTCCACAGCTGGGTCAATTAACAGACCGGAAAAAATAGTACACATTAGTCCTTTTCTTCCAAACCTTGATTAACAAAAGTATCTGGTTAGCAGCAAGAACAATTTAACCTGGGAACAGTAAGGTTTAATTACATGGCAGTAAGAATTTGCGAAGTCTGTAGTAATAATAATAATAATAAATAATAATAATAGTAATAACAATAATAATAATAGTTTCATTTTTAAAGACTCCAACATGCTTGCATGAGTCGGCCTTGGTCACCTAATGGCGGCTCTCCATGCTGCACGATCTATTGCAGCCTCCCTGTTCGGTCCCTTAACCCTGAGGTCACACTTAATGACCTCGTCCCATGTCTTTCTCGGTCTATCCCTCATAACCCCACCCCCAATATTAACATTTCTCACCATCCTCACCCAATTATCATCCCCCCATCCTCTCCACATGCCCAAACCATCTCAATTTACCTCTGCTCATCACAACACCAATACATTCCAGTCCCATCCTACCTCTCAACTCTTCCACAACCCTACCTGACATTCATACTTCTCACTTTCCCCACCCAATTGCCATCCTCCATCCTCCCCACATGCCCAAACCATCTCATTCAACCCCTCCTTATCACAACACCAATACACTTCAGTCCCATCCTTCCTCTCAACTCTACCCTCAACGTTCACACCTCTCACCCTCCACACCCAGTTGTCATCTTTCATCCTCTCCACATGCCCAAACCGTCTCAAGCTACCCCTCCTCATCACAACATCAATACACTCCAGTTCCATCCTTCCTCTCAACTCTTCATCAACGTCTCTCACCATACCATCCTCTCCACATGCCCAAACCATCTCAATCTATCAATCCTCATCACAATAATGTTTTCATGTACATTTTTATACCCTAACTTCTGTTGCAACAATAATCAACTTACATGATGAAACTAAAAAATCCCTAATTATATATGACATGGTGGGCATACAAAGACAAAAAAAAAAGATCCCTTCTATATTTTTACCTTAGAAAGTGCAGAACTAACCATCTACATGATATCTCCTTGCTGGGTATAATTTAATCAACTACTGAGGGTGTGTTTATACTTCAAGATTACTTTTCTCATTTATGTGTACCCTTAAAATTTGCACACACACACACACACACACACACACACACACACACACACACACACACACACACACGTTCATTTGTGCAACACAGGGGGGTCACAGTAGTCCTTAGCTTTAACTCATCTGATGTCTGTCTATCTGTTGCAAGACGCCTTAATCCCATTAGGGGTGACCACAAACAAATCTCCATATTGCCCTGTCCTCTGGTAGTCCACTGACCTCCCTGCAACTCAACATCTGCTCTCCACTCTCTCTCCACTCCATCTCATCCTTGGTCTCCCCCTCCACCTGACTCAAACAGATCTCCATGTTGCCCTGTCCTCTTCTACTTGGTTTACCCTTCTCTAACTCACACTCCTCTGTCTCATACATCTCGCCACTCCATCCCTCCATCTCATTCTTGGTCTCCCCTTTCACCTTGAAATGAACGGATCTAGAATTTGGCTCTTTTGTATTGTTTTTGTTTCTTTCTTGGAAGGAACATTAATGTGGGCTCAGACTGTGGTTCCTTCTTCCTCGCCTTTAAAAAAAAAAAAAAAAAAAAAAAAAAAAATCCAGCTATTCAGACTTTTACACACTCTTTCAGCCAGTCTAACTTTCATACACTCTACTAGCCAGTCTCTCATTCTCCATCCTTTCCACTCGGCCAAACCACATCAAAGTACTTCTCTAAACACTTTCAATCACAAAAGATTTCACATGAGCTAAGGGGTCTTTGTATGCAACACGTGCTACGAGTGTAATGCTGTATGGTAGTGAGACCTGTGCAGCAAAGGAAGAGGATATTCACAGGCTTAAATGTACAGAAATGGCAATGATTAGGTGGATGTGCAGTGCATCCCTGAGTGCAAGGCCTGGGGGAGCTAGGTTTACGACAGAAGAGTTGAGAGGTGGGATGGGACTGGAGTGTATTGGTGCTGTGATGAGGAGAGGTAGATTGAGGTGGTTTGGGCATGTGGAGAGGATGAGGGATGATAACTGGGTGCAGAAAGTGAGAAGAGTTAATTTTAGGGGTGGGGTTGCAAGGGGTACTGCAAAAAGGACCTTGGACAAGGTAATTAAGTGTGACCTCAGGGTTAAGGGACTGAACAGGGAGGCTGCCAGAGATTGAGCAGCATGGAGAGCCACCATTAGGTGACCAAGGCTGACACATGCACGTTGGAGCCTTCAAAAACGAAACTAGTCACACCAGGTACTGACCAGAATTTTCAGCCATGTACCTGCACAAACAGTTTGGTTTCTAAGGGTGCTGTTTACCCCTCCATAAATATAAGTTTTTTTGCTTTCGTTTTATAATCCTGACAGTCTGTTTATATGTGAGAGTATGGTGCAGAGACCAAGGATGAGGTGGAGGAATGGAGTTGAGTGATATACGAGGGAGGGGGGAGTGAGTTGAGGGAGGGGGGAGTGAGTTGAGGGGAGGGCAGTAAAATGGTGGGTGACAGAGCAACTTGGAGGCGTTTTGTCTGTGGCCACCCTTTGCGGGATTAGGGCGTCGGGCTATAGATAGATAGATAGATGGTGCAGCACAGATGATTTGCCACACAGCACACCCAAGGCAATAACCCTACATGGAGTTTACTGATGACTGACACTGTGTAGGCAGAGCTGATGGAGAATATGAGATAGTAGAAGGTCAAAAGGAATAGGGAAGTGAGCTTAGAAAGACAAAGAGAGAGAGAAAAAGACAAGTAGACAGATAAACAGATAGAGATAGAGAGAAAGAGGGAGAAACTTTATTACAGTACAATGATCCCTACTCTATCATGTGGAAGTGACGCTTAGCCTTACCTTATGACACCCTATGGAGATCTCAGCCACTAAGCCTCAGTTATGCAGTGCCGTGGCATCAATATATTCTTGCAAATACCCTAGCCTGTCGCAGTATGCGGCAAGAGGTGGTGTGTCTCCCATCTTTCGCAGGAAGGCGTCTGATTTCGGCTTGAAGGCTTCTACGGTGCAAGTTAACACGTTTGTGAAATATCCTTTGACGTGGCAGGATCTTCCCCTCTTGCTACGGAACTTTTATTCAAGCTTGGGTAGTACCAGACTCCTCCACAGGGTTAACATGCTGGTCTCATCCCTGGTGAAAGGACACAGGTCAAGGGTGACAGCAGTGGAAGAGTGGCAAAGAGTGAAAAAATGTTATCTGAGAGGAGCATGTGGAGTGAAAAAGAGGTATGTGAGAGGTGCATGTGGAATTATATGGAAAAACAACAACAAATTATGAAGGTGGCAAGCACTGTGATGTGGATGTGACTGAAAATGTTACGAGAAATACTCTGTGATGGTTCAGTCATGTGGAGAACAGAGAATGAGACTGACCAGGAGACTGTATGAGTGAGGTATTAGGGGAAACTAAGGCTAAGATGGTGGGATGGAGTGGTGAGAGATATCAGAGGAGTTGTGAATGGCAGAAGACAGAGTGACATGGAGGCGATTTGCCTGTGGCCACCCCTTGAAGGATTAACGTGTCTGGTAAGTTATACAGATAGATACAGGTAGATAAACAGACAAGGTCAAAGGGAATCTGCTGGTAATGCATGACTTCCTGTAAATGTCTGTTACTATGACCTCAATCTTGGCTACAAAAAAAATAAATAAATAAATAAATCATGCCCTATGGGTCAAACACTTACATATTGAAACTTTATTGATTTATTTATAAGTGTACATTAGTGATTATTTAATGCACAGCTTCTCCCTTTCCTATAAAAATTCTAATGCTTGATCATTTTAAAAACACTTCCCTACCTTTCTTCCTGCCTCCCTCCCTTCCTGGATGGTGTGGAGGGTGGGAGATAATCCTGTCTATTCTTTTCTCACATGTTTGTTAAATCTTTGTAGCCTCACATCCACTCTTTTTTTTTTCTCACCAGAATGAGAGACTGATGAGGAGAGTGTATGTGAGTGAGGTGGAGGGAGGACAAAAGGGAGAGGGAGGCCAAGGAGATGAGATGGAGTGGAGAGGTATATGAGAGGGGGGTGTGAGCTGGGAGCAGGGCAATGAAATGGCAGGGGACAGGGCAACATGGAGGCGATTTGTTTGTGGCCACCCCTTATAGCAATAGATAAATAGGTAACCTCAATATGTGGCAATAGGACCCCTGTTATTCCTGCTTCATGTGAACGCCTGTATGAACTTGATAATTCCTCACATAACTCTCCATTCACTCTCACATGTACAGCAGCTGCCCATTCATAAAATTTCACGTCAACCTGACAATCCATTAAGATACAGTTTTCTCTATCTATCTACTGCCAGACGCCTTAATCCCGTAAGGGGTGGCCATAAACATATTGTCTCCGTGTCGCCCTGTCCCCCGCCATTTCACTGCCCTGCTCCCAGCTCACACACCCCTCTCTCATATACCTCTCCATTCCATTCCCCCATCTCATCCTCGGCCTCTCACAGCCCATTTTTACTATCACCCATGGAACTCTATCAAATGCCTTCTCCAAATCCACAACCATCATTCATTCCCTTAATATAGTCCCACCTACTTCTTCCATCCTCTTTCTCATTCTGTGTGTCCTCTCTTCCTACTTCTCCATTGAAATCCTGTCACATTTTATTATTTTTCCAGTGCAGGTGGCTCTACACTGAGTGACAGGCCTAATGGTTTCCTGTAACTGAGGAAACTGTTTACAATGCTGGGTGGTAACCATATAACCAGATGATGGGGTGATGTGCAGCCTTCTATGGTGACTGTCAACTGGTTGGACTGACGCATATCCGGAGTCCATCCAGAAACCAAGCCTCCATAATACTCCCTGTGCCTCATTTTTTTTCTATTATTTATTTTTTTAAATGCAATGAACAAGGAGCCAAAGGCCAGGAGCCCACAAACTATTCCTTCCAAGAAAAAAACAAAACAAAAACAATACAAAAGAGAGCCAAATTCAAGATTCGTTCATTTCGAGATCCGCAGACACAATGTGTTTGAAAGACTAAAGATCATAATAAGCAGGAAATACAGACAGAGGGAGACAGTTCCACAGTTGACCTGTTGCATAAATGAAGGACTGGGAGTAACGGTTAACTCTTGCATTAGAGAGTTGGACAGAAATGGGATAAGAGTTTGCTGCTAGACGAGTGCTACGCACTCGTCGTAGAGGTGGGGAGATGCAAGCAGACAGTTCAGAGGAGCAGTGGCCACTGATGTAGCGACAGAAAAGAGAAAAAGATGCAACAATGTGGAGAAGAGAGACAGGTTGAAAGGAGCCAGTAAGAGGAGGAGAGTTAAAGAGACGAAAAACCTTTGACTCCACCCTACTGAAGCTGGGGGGTGGTTTGCAGGCATAGGAGAGGCAGAAAATTACTCCAGATTAATCAAGTATATTACCTAAGGTTCAGAAAAATCTTGGGTGGACATCTGGATAAGTGGTCAATTTCCAGTATATGGCCTTTGAACTCGACATACACATGCAACTTTTTTCACCAAAAATGAAGATATAATCAAAGACAATATGCCTCAATCTCAGCTACTAATTCACATGGAAATATTGTCTTCGTGTCTAAATATATGTTTTTGATGTCCAGGAACTCAGCTATGTCGGTTAAAATGTGCCCAAAATGCATAAAAAGTGGAAAAACTGTTTGCCACAACCGATGGCAAAATAGTTATAGCAGAAAATTTATTGTAAATCGAATTTTGGGGTGGAACTTTTCTATTATCGTTGTAGCGAAATATCGTAAACCAAAACAATGTAAAACGAGTAATGACTCTATTATGAGCGTTTATAAACTGGAGAGCTGCTACCACGTGTGAAGCACAGGCTGTAGCAGCCGTCATCACAGTTGGAAACCGCATGTTTGACACAAACTGGAAGGCACACGATAACCCAGAGGTCACTGATCTGGACACCCTGCCAGAATCCAAGAGAGTCAGGGAAGGAGGCTAGAGCATGAGGTGTGCACACTAGATGAGACTGTCAAGATCATAAACTCTGATGAACAAGTCGTGGTGACCTATTCTGATGATGGCTCAAAGAAGCAGGGTGCTGGGTCATTTTCCGTTCAGGGTATCACCATTAACGGAAAATACAGGTCACTGCCCACACTAAGCATTGCTTCAGAGTCCAGAAAGAACTTAGCTGCTCTCTGGGTGGTGGTCCTGGAAATTCAGGAGGCAGCAAGTGGTGTTGCAGCCAAAACTCTGTTCGAGAAAATTGACTCTGTGATCCTCCTTTCGGGACTTTGGTGAAAGCTCTGCCATTGCACTTGACATCTCAAAGGCTTTTGATCGAGTCTGGCATAAATCTTTAATTTCCAAACTGCATACAGTTTCTATCCTTCTATCTGTGCCTTCATCTCTAGCTTCCTTTCTGGTCGTTCTATAGCCGCTGTTGTAGACAGCCATCGTTCTCCTAAATCTATTAACAGTGGTATTCCTCAGGGCTCCGTCCTATCACCAACCCTCTTCCTTTTATTCATCAATGACCTTCTAAGCTGTACACCTAACCCTATCCACTCATATGCTGATGACTCCACCCTTCACCTTTCCATTTGCTTCCTGCAACTTCCATCTCAGCAAACAAGGGATGAGGCTATGGCACACCTATTGTCTGACTTGGTTCGTATCTCTGACTGAGGTAAAAATAATATGGTTGTTTTTATTGCATCAATGACTCAGTTTTTACACCTATCAACCCCATAAAATCTTCCACAGGTATACACACTAATGTTTAATAATATTCAGCTTAATCCTGAATCATCTTTGAACATGCTTGGGGTTTCATTTACTCGGGACGTATCTTGGAAAGATCATATTACAGTAATCACTCCAATATCCGACGTACCGGTAATAGAGCCATAGGTAGGTCCGGATATTGGTTCTGTCCGGATATTGGGCCCCAGCTTATGGACTTGTACTTATGGACCCTAACTCAGAGAAACACCTATACAACTCCCTCTGGACATGCATAGCACCTATTTAAGACCCAAATCACACCAATAAGGAACATAAATGACTGAAATAAATGCAAAAGGAACATAAAATGAGGGTTTAGAAGTATGTTCATACATTAATAAACATTCTGGTACTTATGGACCCTAACCTAGCCTAACTCAGAAAAACACATTCCTACTGCACATGTATAGCTACTAACACCTTATTCACACCAATAAAGGACATTAAAGAGTGAAATGAGGTAAGTATAGTATGGAAATAAGTACAGTATGAAACATTCTGCCTACTTACAGCAAGTCCCTGGCCACCTCGATGAATAACCGCCTCCTCTCGGACTCGGACAGTAAGAAGGATTTCCTGAAGCACTTGCAGTACCGGTACGCTGTTCCTGAAGTCTTGCACTGAACTTAGTCAATCACACACAGAAGTCCGTTCTCTTCACAGTGTGCACTCTTGTCTAAATAATGCTCCATTGCAACTTACTAAGTGTTGCACTTTAACTTTTCCCATTCTTATAATTTTCCAAAGCCAAAACAAACAAGTCTATTTACGTTAAATTTTTTTTCTACTGAGTCTTTTCCCTTACAACTGTAAATCCTTAACACAACACACTGTTTTTTTCACTGCACAACACTCTAAATTCCCGTGTGGTCTAGTGGAGAAGTTCTTGCTGTTTATTCACTGTCAGAGTTCGAGAGTATCACTGGCAGGCGACCTAGGGGTGCATCGCTGGGTCATGGTGATGGCGTACCCACTGCAGACGACTCTGAAGACAGCCGCAAACTTACGTCAAGCGGTGACTCCACCGTGGCTGATGTGCTGGGCTGTGGCTCGGAGCATGAGGGCCTGTCTTGGGGAGGCAACGGAGTGGAGCCAGGGCTGGGCACAGCGGGGGTCACGGGCCTGAAAAAACTGTCAATGGTTGATTGACGCAATGACCGACGACTCTGACGATTGATGATGCGCTGCCTGAAAGCACGCACTTCCTCCACGAGTCCCAAGGGCCCCATCTCCCTGTCTCAGTCCGGGTGTTTCAGGTTGTCTAGGACGAACTCTAGATGTTCCCGGAGTGCGCTCAGCTTGGGGATGGCTGGAGTAGTGTCCTGCTGAAAGGAGTCCGCATCATCGTCAGAATCTTCAAGTTCGATACTGACACCTGCAACCGAAGACGCAATCTCGATATCACACAAAGTATGATACCCAGGATCGCTCTCGTCGTCATCCAACCACTCACAAACATCGTCCACATCTACATTGTCACCGTGTGTACGTAGCCGTGCATAGAAATCATCCACGTCAAAGCCTAGAAAATCGTACTCCACATCCGTTCCAAGAAGCAGACGAGACCAACCATTTTCCAGAGTCTTCACAGGGACTTCCATGCACTAGCCCAGTTGTACAAAGCAGACTTGACGTTGTAGCGGCGAAGGTTTTCCAAAGTCCGCTTGCCTCGTGTGTCCCGTCCCTCCCTGCGCTCGTCCTTGAGAACAACCATCACCTCGTCCAGGAACTTCCGACGGTATAGGCGCTTTGTTGCCACAATCACTCCTTGGTCCATTGGTTGGATGAGAGCAGTCGTATTAGGTAGAAGAAACATAAACCTAATACGGCCATTTTCAGCAAACAAGTCCTTGTCGCACGGGTGGGCAGGTGCATTGTTGAGAAGGAGGGCCTTTACCTGGTCGCGCGGGATTCCCAGTGTCTTCGTCTGGTAATGGATGACCTCCTTGACGAAGTGACGGTGAAACCAATCTTTGAAGATCACAGCTGTGAACCATGCCTTCAAAGAATGGTACCAGACAACAGGAAGGACATCCATCACCCCACGAAGGCACCGAGGCTGCTTTGCGCGGCCAACAACAACTGGCTTAAGCCGGTGCATGCCGTTAGCACTGGCACAACACAAAGCAGATATCCGTTCCTTGGAGAGCTTGCAGCCAGGTACACGCTTCTCCATCTCCTCGGCTAGAGTGTTCGTTGGCAGCAGCGATAGAATAGGCCAGTTTCGTCAGCGTTGTAGACTTGACCGAGAGTTAGGCCCTCCCTGTCGATTAAGCCCTTCACCTTGTGCCGAAACTCGTCAACTCCATCCTCGTTAGTGTCCAATGCTTCGCCATGTGCTTTACGGTTGGTAAGGCCATGCTGTAACTTGAACGCAAAGAGCCAACCCTCGGATGCCTTGAAGTCTAGGGCGTCGTGAAGCCTCACGAACTTCTCAGCAGCAGCCTTCAGCTCCGTTCCACATACCATCACACCAACAGCACATTGTTGTCGATACCAAATCAACGTGGATCGGGCAATTTCTTCAAACCTGGGGGTAAACATAACCTTCCTTTCCATGTTGCGTTTGCTTCTCGACGAGAAGTCAGCCGTGTACTGCATGAGTTTGTCTCGGGATCTCTTGATATCGAACAAAGTAGACCGGGCCAGGTTAAACTCGCGGAGAATGAGGGAAGAAGACCACCTGTTATTAGTCCATATTATATTTACAAAGCATAATAGACAGACAGCTCCATGCAAGCCTGGGAAAGGGAAATGATCTTGCAAGTTAACTGAGGAAATGTTGACGACACATAAGAAGTAGAAAATAATATCATAAAAGATTTTGTAGTTACTTGTAGAGAAAGTTTGTTGTTTAGTTGTCACTCTCGATTTCTTGTAGTAGGAAATAAAGATGAATACAGTGAATCTTAATTCATTTTCTTCAGAGAAATCTAAGTTGAGCAGGGTATGTCTTACAGAGACAATATAATAAGTAAGTCTAGTTGAGCCCCTCTTTCTTGTTCACTCTCCACTACCTGTCGGTTCAAATGCTAGCCTCCTACTGAGCTCTCCTTCCTAAATTCTGGTGAAACAGGGGTCGTGTCACGTGTGTTACACTGTGGTTGGAAAGTTCCAGAAACCTGTGTGTGAGTATGTCACTAGGCTTTGTTCCCCTGCTATCTCGCTGACACATTACCTACATCATCCCCCGACATTGCTACTTCATATGTGTCGTCAACATTTCCTCAGTTAATATGCAAGATCATTTCCCTTTCCCAAGCTTGCATGGACATGTCTATCTATTGATCTATCTATCTATTATGCTTTGTAAATATAATTTGGACTCATAACACACCCCGCATCTACTTTCTCCAATATCTCCCGCTTCTTCTCCAGAGTCAACATCACTCTCTTCCTTTTCTCAGGTGGCGGGGCCATCATCACACACACTAAGAGGAGGCCCGAGAGCAGCAGGAGTGCCTGCAGCAGGTAAGGCACCACCACAAAAGCGATCACGTGGGCAGCCATAACGACGAGCGTGCACTCGCAGTGAGAGACAGGCGGAAAGTGGGGAGGATGCAAGTGTGTGTGTGTGCGCGAACAAGATTTTATCTGCACGTGTAAGGTAATGAATGCCAGTACACAATGCTAGAGCCCCCTTGATCATTCATAATGTCCATGTGCTGTGTGCATGTAAGGTTTTATGTATGTGTACATTTAACAATGCACTTCATTACCAGTCAACTGATTTAGGTCATAACGTTATGTATTTTACCTTTAACCAGCACGTTACACATGTGCACTACTGTAAACGTAAGACACTATAAAGTTGAAACGGGTGTAATGTTAGCAGGAAAGTAATGTATAAGTTGAGAAATAGTGTAAGTTGAAAGAAGTTATATCAAAACTACACCCACTGTGTAAATCTGAGAAATGTGACGCTCAGTATAACAGTCTGGTCTGTAAATATGTGATAGCAAGGATATAAAGTGGAAACGGGTGTAATGTTAGCAGGAAAGTAATGTATAAGTTGAAAAATAGTGTAAGTTGTAACAATTGATGTCACGAGTACACCCACTGTGTAAATCTGCGAAAATATTACAATCAGTAGAACAGTCTGGTCTGTAAGTATGTGATAGCAAGGATATAAAGTGGAAAAGGGTGTAATGTTAGTAGTAAAGTAATTTACAAGTTGAATACTAGGGTAAGCTGAAACAAATGATATCGCGATAACACTCACTGTGTAAATAGGCGATAATATGACGCTCAGTAGAATAGTAAGGTCTCCAATTATGTGATAGCAATGATATAAAGTGGAAACATGTGTAATGTTAGTGGAGAAGTATTATGTAAGTACAAAAATAGGTTGTAAGTTGAAATAATGGTCATAGCGACTTCACCCGCTGTGTTATTATGCGCTATTATTACGCCAAATATTATCGTAAGGCCTGAAACTATCTCAAAACAGTTCTCTAAAGTGGAAAAGTGTATTATGTTATTAGGAAAGTATTATGTAAGTTGAAAAAACACAATGCGAGTTGAAACAAGTCACAGCCAGTTCACTCACTACGTAAATAAGCGCTAACATTACGCTAAATGTTATCGAAAGGCCTGTGAATACGTAAAAACAGTTCTATAAAATGTAAAATGGTATAATGTTATTGTAGATGTATTATGTAAGTAGAAAAAATGATATGTATCATGAATCAGCAATGTTAGCAATTCATCAGTGAACAGTTTCGCCGATTTCGCTCGGTTCGCCCGATGGTACAATGCTTATTTCACCTCTATTTTTGTATAAAATCCAATTTACTCTTGTATCACATGTTTTCATGTTCGTAATAAATACATATCTACTTACTTTTATTGGTTTCCCAGACTTATAACACCATAGAAAACGTGAGAGCCTCAGACCACCTCCACAGAACATGGTACCAGGTGTAACGAAGGTGTACCTGTTTAGGCCACTTATGGACCCCGGTGAACACTTTCTAGGTGATTAACCATTGTTTCTGACCAAAAGCGAAAGTTTTAGCATAAAAAAAAAAAAAAAAAAAAAGGGTCCAAAAATGGTCGGGATTGGGGGGTACCAGTGGTGAAAAAGTGGTCGGGACGGGGCGGGTTAACTGACCTGTCACTATACCCCATCCACATTCAGTGTACCATTGTATGTATATTGTAAGGAACTTGGACTTAGGCAATATATGTGATAAGGTATCTTGCCGTGTTCCTTTGTTAAGTGTTCTATTTCCGGTCTGGAAAGAGGACCCCGCTCAGTCGCTGGTGTCTTTAGAACGAGAAGTCGGTCTAAAAACATCCAGCATAACAATAACAACAAAAATAGTAATAAAAATAATAATAATTGTAATAACTGAGCGCTCAAAAGCAGGGAGGTTACCTGCAAAAAGGTAAACGTACAATCTGCGGGGTTCACATCAGGTAAGCCAGGGGCCCCCAACAATTACCCTATATTAACCTAAATCTAAACCACATTGCCACAAAATTCTCTGCCAAAACTGAACAAATCGCACTGAAGAATATCGTATGAGCCTGCATTTCATTTTCACAAAAATTATTCACCTTAGAGCTCTCCCTCTAGGTATGGGCCGGCAGTGACAAAACAGACGCTTACCTTGAGTGATCTATACCCATTATACTGATGTCCACTTCATGTCACCGTCTTCCCTCTTGCTCCTGGGAATCTTTGAAGACTTTCTGGCCCGTTTTTGGACGTCTTCCCATCCGCTGACGACAATTCTGACTTAAAAACCTGCTCCATCTCAAGCATCTCCCTCACCAATATCGCTCACAAAATGGCTGCCAGCCAGGGATGTTCTGCCCAGAGACCCAATATATCGTACCGTAGCATGAAAATTATCGTATCTTACCCTAAAATTATCGTACAGCTAAATTTTCAATTAAAACAAGTTACCAGACGAGATGGTGTGTACAAAAAGTATGATGAAATGGTAAATGTAGACGGGACATCATGAGCTTGACTGAGTCAATCCAGGAGAATCACAATTAGGTGAATACAAACTAGTAATAATACGGTACATTACTTTTGCCTTCCTTACACTCACCTTTCCCGGTAAGAAATTAAGAATATCCTACAAAGCTTTATGTATACCAGCATATCAACTGTACTTACGACTTTACTGAAGTCCTATGCAAAGTTGCAGAGTGGGTAGTGGGTACAGCAGCACTACAGCTTGGCCAGGGCACTGAACGAGATCACTACCAAGCATCAAGTAAAGTTTGAACTTCCGTCCTTGACATTTATGGGGTCGGCCGGGCTTGGCCCTGACCTCCCATGGGACTGGGAGGGGAAAGGAATTTCATGAGTGACTCAGGGGAAGCGTGGGTTATTGGGGTGTGGGCACAATGAACCGTGTGGCGGGAATAGTGAATATTGTTATAACCATATATTTAAAAAAATCTAGGGAAGCCGAAATAGACAAAAATTATCGTATATTTTGAATGTGATATCGTACATCGTACAAGCATCCCAAATTATAGTACAAATACGATAATTATCGTACGTAGAACATCCCTGCTGCCAGCCTCCGCCGAGCAGAACATCCGGGACCTTGTGAAAAATTTTTGTAGCGACACAAACCCACCGTCTGATTGATAATATTAATAATGAAAATAGCAGAGAAAATACATAAAACATCCTGAGGGAAAGAAAAGAGCCGATTAGCAATTTACCTTCATTATTAACCTCGCATTATGGACCATAGAAAACGCGTAATCTTACCTTATGGACCAGAGAAAACGGATTACGGGGAATTGTTATATATTTTGTAAATATGGTAAACAAATAAAATATCTGAAATCTAAGCATCTATTCAACTGTCCGTGCCTTAATATCAAAAGGGGTGCCTAGAAAACTGTTCTCCATGTCAACCTGTTCTTCGTCATCATGACTGCCCTTTCTCCAACACGTATACCTCCATCTCATCCTCAATCTCACCCGTCCTTCTACAACATCTGGCTGCCCTTTCCTTCACATGATCCTCATATACTGTACTCCATCTAATCTTCCATCTATTTCTTCTCTCACGTATGCCTTCATCTCTTGTCCCTCTTTCTCTCTCCATATCTCCATCAACCCTCCATCCATTCGCTCCCCATCTCCCTCAATTTCCTCTCTCCCTCTCATACCTCAGTCTCATCTCTCCATCTCTTCTCTCCCTCTCCATCTCACATCCCTCAATCTCATCTCTTCCTCTCCCTCTCTCAATATCATCTTTCCATCCATCTCCATCTCTTCCTCTCCCTCTCTCAATCTCATCTTTCCCTTCATCT
Organism: Coenobita brevimanus; assembly: GCF_032717465.1. Lineage (NCBI taxonomy): Eukaryota > Metazoa > Arthropoda > Malacostraca > Decapoda > Coenobitidae > Coenobita > Coenobita brevimanus. Next base: position 1,759,853 of record NC_137017.1, on the reverse strand, counting down.
CCATCTCTCATCCCTCTATCCATTCTTTCTCACCCACTCCATGTCGTCTCCCCCTCTCAACACCGTCAATTCTTTCTCCCACTCTCCATCTTCCCTCTCCACTTCTCGCTCGTTCTCCCCCTCTATCTCATCTATCCTGCTCCTAAGCAAATGTCAATAAAATCGGTCTAGTAACCAAGAAGACTCATGCCAACCTTACTGCAGTGTCCCAATTTCAAGCAGCCACACCCACAATCCGTTGCCTGGGCTAGTTACATCAGATGAAAAACCTGCTATATTTAACTTTGAAACGGGGAAATTTGAATCCACTTTATTGGTAATAGTAACAGTTTTAAATGAGTTAAAAATTTGAATAGCAATAAAAATGAATGGTCAAAATTACCACACGGGGACTGGGCTTCCTATTTTTATTCAAATGGGTGTTACAGGTTATTTAGGACTGATTAGGTCTTTTATTTCAGATAGATCAGGGATAGGTTAAGGTAAAATTTTTGGTTTGATAGGAATTGGGAGCTTCCAACACTGGTCCAATGGCAATCGTAGGGTTATCAAGGGGGTCTGAGGGGCATAGGTTAGGTTAATTTGGCAGGACCATCAGTATATAAGCTGACTCAGGTGTCTAGGTAGTTTCCTCTAATTCCCTATGTTTGTATGTGGCATGTGTAAGGAATAATTATGCTGTATGGTTGCAAGAACTAGGCAATAAAGGTGGATGTTCGTAGGCTCAAACGTACAGAAATTAATATTAAATGGATGTGTAGTGCGTCCTTGAAGGAGAGACCTGAATGGGCTAAATTTAAGCTGAAGAGTTTAGAAGGATGGACTGGAGTGTATGGAGGTGTGATGAGTGCTAGACTGAAATAGTTTGGCCAAGAAGGGATGACAAATGGGTGTGAAAAATATGTGTGCATGTCGGGTAAGGTTGCAATTTTAATTTTTTAATCCCCGAGCTAGACCTCATCAGATCATATAGCCCTGCTAGGGTTACAGTGACAGTGAAAGAGTGAGGCCAAAATAATATAAGTAACACACTGTAAGACAAATACCCAGGCAGAATAGAAAAGACTAGAGAACACGGACATTTAGCCTGAGCGCGAGGAAAAGCCAAAAGTGTATGAAAATTGTCCCCGCGACTAAGTAACTTTCTCGAGTGTCGCGACTTGCCCTCTGATCAACTATAGTAACATTCACTCTCTGGCCCTCGCTACCCATAGTGCATCCGGTCGAGACTATTAAATACTAATTTTGCCTATAGACACAATACGGGTATATAAAACTTACAACTCACCATCGAGATATAATTGCAGAACTCTACTCTCTGCCTGTGCTGTGTGTGATTATTGGGAAGCTAACTCTGTAAACCTGTCTCCATCATATCCTGTAACTCTTTGTTTGTATTGTAACAGTGTATTGAAATAAGCCAATAGATGTGTTAAGGTGTGCTGCCTAGTTTTTATGCCCTGTTCCTTTGTAAGTGTTTTATTTCCGGTCCGGAAAGAGGACCCCGCTCAGTCGCGGACGTTTTTAGTCCGGGAAGTTGAGCTAAAAACACCCCGCATAACAAATATTATAATTCCTCCTCCTTTTTTTAAGTTCCTATCTCTTCTCCATATATTATATTCCTCTATGTTTAGGATGTCATTTGATAGCTAAAATGCCCGCCGCCGGACCACCCACTCCGCCACCCCACACCCACCACCGGGCCACCGCCACACCACGACCCCAGGAAGACACAACGGGGAGTCTAGTGACCCAGGTCAAGAGGGTCACCCGTCCACTACTGACCTGCGCTCCTCTTCCCCGCAACTGCCCCGGCACCAGGTGACCAAAGATCGGCAACGACCTTGCAGGCGGGACAACCATCGTCAGGGGACTTTGATGCATGGTCGTGGGGAGTTCGGACGTGTTTTTCTGGCTCTCCTCTAGCTTTCAGGGCTGCCCCACAGGCATTAGTTTTGTAAATAAAACGATTAAAAGTTAGGTTAGCTAGTACTAATTTTCCTCCCAGCCCTTTAGAGATATAGTAAGTGTCTATATCTGTTTCCTGAGATTGCCTTTGCTTACTCACCTCTGGAGTGTACCCCCCACTGATCGCTCTGGGGTGTGAGTGACACACAGGCGCGTCCTCCCGAGAGTGGTTTGAGAGGGTAATCTCAGACTAGGTGGGTCTTCCCCAGGTGCTCTGTCCCTTGCTCGTTTTTCTCTTTCTTCCCACTTCCCCCGCGAGGGGGAAGTGGTACCTATGGAGGACGCCCCTACTGCCTCCCCCCCCTTCAGGGGGGGAGGTAGTCCTGACGATAATCACCTTACCGTGACTGACCGGCCCCAGACTGACGGACGCCAGACTCGATCCCCACTTGACGTTCCCCTTGAGAATGCGACCTACATGACACTTCATGCTTTAGGTTCCACTCCCCTGTCCAGACTCAATCCCTTCATTGTCAAGAAGGTGATTGACCACTGTGCGGGAGAGGTGGAACAAGTAAAAAAACTTGGAAATGGAGAATTCCTGGTTAAGATGTTCAACTCCTCTCAAGTTAAAGACTTGCTGAAGCTGCGCAAGTTTCACTGCCATGATATCGAAGCCAAGATCCCAACATCCATGAATTCCTGCAAGGGTGTTATCACTTGAAGGGATCTCATGGTGATGAGTGAGGAAGAGATCATACAGGAACTTGCTCAGCAGGATATCATTGATGCCAGATTCATCACTCGGTTTCAGGAAGGCGTAAGGACGAAGACAGCCACTGTTGTCCTCACTTTTGGCAAAGTTTCTCTACCTACAAATGTCAAAGTAGGATATGAAATTCTAAATGTAAGACCGTACATCCCCAATCCCCTTCGTTGTTCAAAATGTCAGCTCTATGGACACCATGAAAAGGCTTGTCGGGCTTCCAACATCGTGAGTGGCAAGTGCGCGGCTGTAGGTCAGTCTGCTGACAACTGTACATCCGAGACTGAGTGCTGCTTTCACTGCAAGGATCCTCGAGGGTTTGTTCCAGGTGGAAGGAGGAGAAAGAGGTCTGCACAGTGAAGGCAACTTAGGGCATATCCTTTTACGATGCAAGGAAGAAGGTGAAGGAGTTGCATGCAACTCCCAAACCTAATATCTCCTCTGCATCGGCGGTTGTGTCCCGTCCCGTGATGTGCACTGTGGAGACACAGACTGACCTTACATTCGCTCCTCATGCCCCACGCCCTACTTCTCAGTCTAAGCCTCCTGTGCGTTCCAACTCTCTTACGGACATCCCTGTTGCTACATCATACTCTCAGGCTGCCGCTGCTCCTTCGCAGTCAGTGCGGCCAAAACAGAAGCCTGACAAGTCTGACAATTTTAATTTGACCACCCTCACTAAGCAGTCACGTCCTCATGTCCTTCCCGCTCCTGGTCCAGCGAGGGAGAGAAAGAATAGCTCTTCCTCGGTGGAGTCTGGGAGCCTTATCATTGACGAAAATATGGAAGTCTCCATGAACAAGCACTGGGAAAGGTCCCCCGGTAGCCACTCGCCTGGACGCGGGGGGCATAAAAAAAAACTAAGCATACTGGCCACCCTCGTAAATCTTAAACCGCCACATTCACTCTATTACAGTGGAATTGTAGAGGTGTCGGGAATAAGTTACACAATATAGCAATCTTGCTGTCAATACACAGGCCAGACGTTGTTTGTTTACAGGAGACGCGCCTGGAGGATCATCCTCCACAGTTCAAACACTACCACTCGTATAGAAGATATGAAGGTCACGGAGTCGCCATATACACCCACAAATCACACCCACAAACGGAAGTGATTCTAAATTCTACTCTGGAAGCGGTCGCGTGCACAGTAAAATTTAATAACACGTATCTGTCTATTTGCTCCCTGTACTGTCCTCCACATGGCCCCAGTGATAGTGATGCTTTAAATTCACTAGTGGAACATCTCCCTGGGAATAAGTTAGTGTTGGGCGACTTTAACGCCCAACACTATCAATGGGGTAGCTTGAGGATCGATGGTCGTGGGGAGCAAGTAGCCGACCTAATATTACAGTCCAACCTCTGTCTTCTGAACAATGGTAGAGCGACTTGTGTAGATGATCGTACTGGTAACTTTTCGGCCATTGACTTATCTTTGGCCTCCCTAGTATACATCAAGATCTCTCATGGGACCCTTACGACGACTCCTTGGGAAGTGATCATTTACCCATCTGTCTTTCTTATACACACGACATCATTTCGGACCCTCCACCTCCAAAATTTAACTATAAGAAAGCAGATTGGGAATCCCTCTCAAGGATCGCCAATTTAGATATATCTGGGGAGACCATAGATGTTAAGGTCGAAAATATAACTACTTCCATATTACACGCAGCTGAGGCTGCTGTTCCCAAGACTTCTACAGTTCATGCGAAGCATAGAGCACATTGGTGGACGCCGGATTGCCGACAAGCATTAAGGAAACGCAATAGGAGATACAGGATTTTTGATAGTCAGCCCACTGAGGAAAATTTTATTGCATACAAACAGGCACGGGCTGAGGCAAGGAGAATAATAAGAAGGGCTAAACGTGACTCCTGGCGGTCCTTTGTGTCCACGGTGACTCGTACAACACCATTACATAAAGTCTGGTCCACTATAAGAATATTAAATAATAAACGCCCATACTTCCCTGTCACCACCTTGCAGGTGAATAACACCACCTATGACGAGCCCGTGGACGTTGCTAACATCCTCGCCAGGAGTTTTTCTCATGTAAGTAGCTCAGCCAATTATGACCCGCGTTTCCAACATCATAAACGCACGGCTGAGCTACAGATATTATATACTTTGCCACAGAAGACGTAGACTCCCCGTACAACCAAGAGTTTATGCTAGATGAACTGCTCCTTGCCCTTAAATCCTGTAAAGACACCAGCCCTGGACCAGACACCATCACGTACAGTATGATCCAGCATCTTAATCAGGACAACCTGATTAACATGTTAGCATTGTACAATGAGATTTGGGCGTCTCGAACGTTCCGAAACTCATGGCACTTTGCGCACGTCATACCGATACCCAAAGAGGCTGGTCGTCTTATGAATCCCACTTCATTTCGTCCTATTGTGTTGACTTCTTGTCTATGTAAGGTCATGGAACGTATGGTTAACAATAGGCTTCTTTTTGTTTTAGAGTCGAAGAATTTGTTAAATGATCAACAATGTTTCCGTAAATACAGAAGTTCACTAGATCATTTAATGAATCTGGAGCATTGTATTGCAGAGGCATTTGCCAATAAAGAATTCATGATAGGGGTGTTCTTGAACATCCATAAAGCCTATGACATGACCTGGCGACACGGTATACTAATGAAGCTCTATGCTTATGGTTTAAGAGGAAATTTGCCTGTTTTTATTTCAAATTTCTTAAGGGACAGAACTTTGTCAAATTGCCCCGTAACGTAACATCGGATATATTTATCCAGGAAAACGGGGTGCCACAGGGAAGTGTGCTTAGTCCTACTTTATTTAGTATTATGATCAATGATATTCTGTCATCAGCTCCCATCCCGAGGAATCTTAAATACTCACTCTACGCTGACGATTGTGCAATATGGCACTCTTCCTGTAATGCACAATTTTCGGCTGGGCGGATTCAAGCAGCCCTTGACTCCGTCCACCAATGGGCCTTGCAGTGGGGATTTAAGTTTTCCGTCCGTAAGTGTGCCGCTATAGTCTTCACTAATCGTAACGTACCTAATTTGAGCTTAACTTTGGATAATCAGGCGGTACCTTTTCAAAATTCTGTAAAATTTTTAGGAATACATTTTGATCAAAGAATGAATTTTAAACTTCACGTTAATACTTTGCTTGCTCGTTGTGATAAACCGTTAAATGTCCTCAAGTACCTAGCGGGTACTACCTGGGGTGCCGACAGAAAATCTTTATTAATGGTGTATAAGTCCCTTATTCGATCAAACCTAGACTATGGCGCACAGGTGTATGGCTCTGCATCCGATGCCACGCTGAAAGGATTGGATGTGCTACAGAATAAATGTTTGCGAATGTGTCTTGGAGCCGTCCGGTGTACCCGTGTGGCTCGTATGGAAGTGGAGGCGAATGTGCCTCCCCTCCGTATTCGCCGTGACCACCTGGCCTTGTCCTATAGTGTAAGGACATTTAGGAAAAGTAATATCGGCAATGTGGCCTGTACCCCCATGCGTCAATACCACCACCTTCTGCAGGGGGTGCGTCGGACACTTGTCGTTCGCCTCCACTTACTGACTCAGGAGCTTGGTGTGGACGCCAGTGACTGACAAGTTGGTGTTAAAAAACATAGCGCCTTGGGAGCCACCTGCCTTTACTGTTGATGTTACATGGCTCCCAGCACCAAAGGCCAAGGTGCCGGAGGCGGAGGTCCACCACTTGTTTCGTAACATCATCATTCGTCACTTGAGGTCCCACCACTTGTACACCGACGGCTCCAAGTCGAGTGAATGTGTGGGTGCAAGTGTGTGGTCGACTGAATGTGCCCTCAGGTATCGGTTGCCGACTCATACATCTGTGTTTACTTCAGAACTTTTGGCTATTGACAAAGCCATAGACTATGCTCTCAATTCTAGGCATGACTCATTTGTCATATTTTCAGATTCAAAATCAGCCCTTCAGGCAATTGCGTCTTGTACTACGGACTCTCACGAGATCCAGGGCCGCATCGTTAATAAGTTGCATTCATGCAACAAGTCATTCACGCTGATCTGGGTGCCTGGTCATTGTCGTATCTACGGTAATGGGCAGGCTGACTTACTTGCAAAGTCGGCTGTAGAGCTCGAGGAGACTTGGGACGTTCCTCGTGATCTATGGTCGAGTGTCTCTCTCGGAAAGAAATTAATAAATCTTCTGTGGCAAGGTCAGTGGACCAGACTAAATATTCCAACCTGTAAGCCGTACCTGGGCGACTGGGACACCGCCAACCGCCCCAGTCGCCTGGAAGAAAAAGTGTTGGCACGATTACGGCTATAATGCCACCGTTTTAACACATATGAAACCTTATATGGAAAGACGCTTCCCACCGCACTGTGACATCTGTGATGCGGTGTTATCTATCAGTCATATCATCCTGCACTGTCGGCGATTTATTCGTGAACGTGCTTCACTTATAAATTACTGCGGCGCAGTAGACGTCCCCTTCACCCTTTCCACCATCCTGGGTGATGGGGACATTGTTATGACTGATAAATTGATGGCTTTCTTGAGAGAGACCGGACTGATCAGAGTGATGTGACTTTTTTAATGTGTGGTTATGGTTTTTATCAACGGTAAATATGTATATATTGTAATATTAATTAGGGTTGACAGTTGACATATTTGAAATAGTTCCTCCTCCCACTGATCTATTTCTAATATAGATGTCCCTTACATTAAACCCCGTTCCTCGACTAACAGTCACCAGCTGATGAGTGCAAGTGTGCAATATAGAAAGGTATTGGGCACTTGCAGTCGATGGTGGTCTGCTGGGCGAGGTTCTTCACTTTTTTTACAAATTATGTAAATACATTATACTATCTTGCTTAAGTTATTCTAATTAGGGCCGACAGCTGACGTATATGGAAATGTTCCTGACTCGTCTGGTTCCCTTTCATATATTGATGTCTCCTATATTAGGTTGTGCCTCGACTGACAGTCACCAGGTGATGAGTGCAGGTATGTAATGTAGAATGGCATTACATATCTGCAGTCGATGGTGATCTCTTGGTCGAGGCTTTTTTACCATTAGTGTAGGTCTAGTTATTTGTCTCTTAGGAT